>NC_135803.1:52393284-52576851 GCF_964213995.1 Mustelus asterias
ATTCCCCAGAAGATTCTTTATTATAGATTTACCAATTAAGACCATAAGACCATAAGACATAGGAGCGGAAGTAAGGCCATTCAGCCCATCGAGTCCACTCCACCATTCAATCATGGTTGATTTCAACTCCATTTACCCGCTCTCTCCCCATAGCCCTTAATTCCTTGAGAAATCAAGAATTTATCAATTTCTGTCTTGAAGACGCTCAACGTCTCGGCCTCCACAGCCCTCTGTGGCAATGAATTCCACAGACCCACCACTCTCTGGCTGAAGAAATTTCTCCTCATCTCTGTTCTAAAGTGACTCCCTTTTATTCTAAGGCTGTGCCCCCGCGTCCTAGTCTCCCCTGTTAATGGAAACAACTTCCCTACGTCCATCCTATCTAAGCCGTTCATTATCTTGTAAGTTTCTATCAGATCTCCCCTCAACCTCCCAAACTCCAATGAATATAATCCCACGATCCTCAGACGTTCATCGTATGTCAGGCCTACCATTCCTGGGATCATCCGTGTGAATCTCCGCTGGACCCGCTCCAGTGCCAGTATGTCCTTCCTGAGGTGTGGGGCCCAAAATTGCTCACAGTACTCCAAATGGGGCCTAACCAGTGCTTTATAAAGCCTCAGAAGTACATCCCTGCTTTTGTATTCCAAGCCTCTTGAGATAAATGACAACATTACATTTGCTTTCTTAATTACGGACTCAACCTGCAAGTTTACCTTTAGAAAATCCTGGACTAGGACTCCCAAGTCCCTTTGCACTTTAGCATTATGAATTTTGTCACCGTTTAGAAAATAGTCCATGCCTCTATTCTTTTTTCCAAAGTGTACGACCTCGCACTTGCCCACGTTGAATTTCATCAGCCACTTCTTGGACCACTCTCCTAAACTGTCTAAATCTTTCTGCAGCCTCCCCACCTCCTCAATACTACCTGCCCCTCCACCTATCTTTGTATCATCGGCAAACTTGGCCAGAATGCTCCCAGTCCCGTCATCTAGATCGTTAATATATAAAGAGAACAGCTGTGGCCCCAACACTGAACCCTGCGGGACACCACTTGTCACCGGTTGCCATTCTGAGAAAGAACCTTTTATCCCAACTCTCTGCCTTCTGTCTGACAGCCAATCGTCAATCCATGTTAGTACCTTGCCTCGAATACCATGGGCCCTTATTTTACTCAGCAGTCTCCCGTGAGGCACCTTGTCAAAGGCCTTTTGGAAGTCAAGATAGATAACATCCATTGGCTCTCCTTGGTCTAACCTATTTGTTATCTCTTCAAAGAACTCTAACAGGTTTGTCAGGCACGACCTCCCCTTACTAAGTCCATGCTGACTTGTCTTAATCCGACCCTGCACTTCCTTTAACCTATCTCATTCACAAAACTAGAACTAAAACAGCCTGTTGCCCTCAACATTATTATTCTAGAAATCAGTCTTGAATGCATCTTATGAAATTGTTTACCAAACTACTTTTGTCAATTTGGGTTGCCTGATCTTTATGAAGACTAAAGTCTGCCATAATTATTGGTAAAGACTTATAAACTGAACAGTGGTATTCAGCAGGGTAATAACCAAATGTGTATTTGTGGTCCCCCTACGTAGAGGAGATTGTACCATGAACAATGAATACAGTATAGTAAATTGGGAAAAGTGAAAGTAAATTACTGTTTCACTTGAAAAAAGCATTTAGGAGCCTGGATGTTGGGAAGGGGACAGGTGGTTTGGCGAGTGTTGCCGTATTTCCAGCATTTTCTGGTTTTATTTCAGGTCAGCAGCATCTGCAGTATTTTACTTTGTTTTGTATGAGTTGAAAGAGGGGAACTGCAATGGATAGCTAGCAGGAGGATTTAGGATAAGAAGATTAAATGTCAGATTAAGCTGAAGCATTGAGCCGGTGTTTTCACACTGGTTATGTATTAGGATGAATAATAAGTCAGTACGTGATACCAGGCAGGGTTTCTCATGACAATACATGAAATTTAATACTTGGTAGAATACCACAAGTAAGTAATTTTCAGTTGATAAGCACGCCCTCAAATACAAAAGTTTCTAAAATCTGGCATTAATCTATCACAAGACATGCATATTTGTGAATGGGATGCATATTGTTGTGAAAAAAAGCTTTTGCCTGAAGTTCCTCCTCTGTGTGAGAAGTGTGATGACTTTTAAACTGTGTAAAGAATTCTTGACAAAGAGTTGGTCATATCATGTGAGGAGCTGCCACAGCTTCAGCATTGGTTTATAAGAGTTGAATCTCTAATGCAGTCTGGGGTCTATTATGTCCCCTTTCCTCTCACGTACTACCCGTACCACCCAATAATCCCCACAAGAAATTTGCCACTCTATTATTGAACTTCATTTGTGACCATTGGCACAGGGAGGGAATGAATATGACCCACAATGCAAAATGAGTGAGTAGTCTTGACCTATCTACACAATAAATAATTACATTTTCTTTTAATTTTAATTCAAAAATATGGGGGATGGAATCGAATATTCCCATGGAGGTGGGCTGGGAGACGGGGTGGTCCACATAATCGAGTTGCCCTTCTTCAGAGGCAGTTGAGAATCAACCACATTGTTGTGGCTCTGGAATCATATGTAGGCCAGACCAGGTAAGGAAGGCAGTTTTCCTAAATGAAGGACATTAGTGAACCAGATGGTTTTTTCCAACAATCGACAATGGTTTCACGGTCATTAGTCGATTCTTAATTCCAGATAATTTTTGTTGAATTCAAATTCCACCAACTGCCATGGTGGGATTTGAACCCAGGTCCTCAGAACAATCGCTGAGTTTCTGGATTAATAGCCTAACGATAATACCACTAGGTCATCACCTCCCCTTCTTAGTTTAGTATAATCTGTAAATGTAACTAAGTTAGTTTCTGAAGGCAAAATAGGATCAGCAGTGGTTACATGCAGCACTTTGCCCACTATTCTATCTCACATTGACCTGATTATTCTAACAGGTATTTGTGGTTTTCTATCCTTCAGCCAATTTTGTATTCATTCCCAGGGTTTATCATGTCTCTTTAGCAATGTGAGATAACTAACCTATCATGCGGAGCTTTGTCAAATGCCTTACAGAAACGCAGACAAACTATACTGTCGGATTTCCCAGCTGGGTGTCACTTTCTCAGAAGTCAAGGAGATTGATCATACAGGATCTATTCCTCTAATGCCTTGCAGTTGCTGCTTACTAGATCATTGTTGTACAGTTAAATCTTAAATTTACGACTGGGGAACAATTCTAATATTTTACATGGAATCTAAGAAAGACGAATTGATTTGTGGTTGCCTATGCCTATTTTGTCACCTTGGTTGTATTTGAGTCCCACCTTAGCCTGTTTCCAATCTAATATTTCCCCAGTGTCCAGCAATTCTCTCATAATCATTAATAACGTTCCTGTCTTATTTCTCTCAACACTGGAATAAATATCATCTGTCCCTGGGAATTTGTTTTGAGCCCTTTTAGTCTGTCAAGAGCTTCCATTTAATTTATATCAAGGTTATTCATTTTGCTTTGGATATCACTTGTTAGAGACAGAGTGTTATTCAGATCTTCCCTAGTGAATACTCGGAGGAAGGAATCATTCAGAATATGGGCTACTTTGTGCTCACTCCTCACTTTTGATCCTAGTAATTTTATGTTCTCACCTTGGCCAGGGTTTTCAGTTGCCCATGGGGGCAAAGCAGATGCCCTCTGAAAATAACACCCTGGGATGGCATTTCAGTCTCTGACACTTCCATGACATGCTTGAGTTTTTAAAGAGAGGAAAGAGATGAGAGAGCCAGCAAGACACACGCTTCTAATTAACTTGGTATTAAGCTCATTGAAGAACTTGTTAACAGACTGGAAAAGGACAGAATCAAACTTTCAATGTTAACAAGGGGAAGAAGGAATGGTCTGGGACATGTTAGCGCACAGCTGTCAGGAGTAAATTGGGGAACCATCATTCATTATAGCCGCAGATGAAATATCTTGTATTAGAAAGGGATAGTCTAACTGAGGTGATCGTGCAGTGGTACAAAGAACTGGATTTCACGGGAACGGGGGTGGTGGGGATGGGTGGGAGTGGAAATAGACTGTGTTCCCTTCTAGAAGGAAATTCAGTCCTTTTAAAAAGCCTTTTCCCCACAGTGACAACATGCTGCGAGTGGACTAAACAGGCTGAGGGTCAGACTTCTGCCCATCAGTGGACACGAAGTCTCATCCTTGACAGCTGCTGGCCAATCTGCATGGCTAGCAGCTCTAGAAGTCCCAGCAGTGCCAGAACTCAGGAGTGGACACTGCTAGGACTGAAAGGAGGCCCTTTGAGAAAAGGATCATGGCAACCAGAGGCTGGCAAATCCCTGGTTTCTATGGTGGGGAAGGATCAGAAAACATAGGACAAGGGGAGAGGAGGTGGGGGGGGAGGGGGGGGCTGGGTATTGGAGGAGAGGCATGGAGGAACGAGAGGGTGGCATGTTGGGTGGGGGTGTTGCCACTGATGCGCACTGGGCACTCCTCAGTTGATGAGCCCTCGCATTCTTCCCACCTTTTCGAAGAAGCCTCTTCCAAAGCAACCGCTGCACACTGGCCCACTTGCCATTGCCCAGCATTGCCCAGAGAGGCAGATTCAAGCCCTCAACTGCCACTTGACTGGGCATCTAACAGCTTCAATAGGCCTAAGAGTAGGCAGCCTATGGGCATCGTACCCTGCTCCCGAATTATGGAGAATAGGTTGGGGACTGGGCAGGAAGGAGTTGAACATGTTTTATGAGGCCTACCTTCTGAAAACAAACGCGATGCCCAACAATGCCATCACTTGGGCAGAGAGGCTTGACTCCCTGATGAGTGAGTTGGCACTTAAGTAGACCGTGAGGCTGCCAGCCCTCTGTGCTCCTGCCTGTTCCATTCCTCTAGGCAGCAGAAATGACGGCCGTTTGCCTTTTAAATTCATCCTCCAGAATTAACTCCCACCTCTTCCCTGCACCCACTGCCCTTAATTTGGGCACCAAATAGGGCTGCATACAAATTAGAGTCTTTTTCATTGAAAATTGCATCACATGACAGATGCTGACTGAGTATAGGATCGGGACATGGAAATGGACCCAATGTTGAGTAGTGCAAATTCTGACCCTCCTCTCTGACTGTCCTCCTATTTTTACACCACTGAAAATAATTTTGCTGTTATTTTATTTGCCTTCCAGTTTTTTATTCTCTAGATCTTCCTTTGCTCATCTGATGATCATTTTATTGAGGCCAATTTTATTTTGTTGCCGTAATTGAGTGGACAGCAGGCTTTGCACAGGAGAAGCACAAACCATGTTGGTGACCACTTCTCATTAATTTATGACCAACAACCTGAGAGCGACAAACGACTGCTCCAAGTGAGCTCCCTTGCCAGGAAATGTGGGAAGTCAGCAATGCAGATATTGAGAGGGGAGTGTGGGTCTGTGCAGATACTAGCCACAAAACCCCAGAGGAGTCAGCTTTTTTACCCTAGAAAAATAAGAGACAAAAGTAAATGGTCCATTTACAGATTGGCTTGTGTTAGTCCCTTTAAGCATTGCTGGGAAGGCCAGTTGGTGCCAGGGGCCAATGGGCAAGGCACACACAGTGAACCTTACACCCAGTTCAGGTAGAAGTTGAAGATTAGTCTCCTTGTTTCCTTCAGCAGTGTTGTTGTACCTGTATCTATTGGTTGCTGTTTTGTGTTGGAATTCTTTACCTAGTGTCACAAATTTTCTTCCCGTTCTTGCTTCTTTTACCAACCTTAGTCTGTCCATTATCTCCAAAGCTTTGGCTTTTTTCAGTGCTTGGCTCCATATCTTGATTGCCTTGTCTCTGGTTGTATTGACTTTCAGTTCCAATAATAATTGTCTGATCAGTCTAATGTTAGCTGATAATGTTTGACTTCACTCTGGCCGTTTCACTTTGTTGTCTGACCCTCACCAGTGTTCCTTTTCACTTCTGCTTTCCTTCACTGGTCCTCTTTAACAACAACTAAAAGAATAATGTCCCAAGGGGCTTCATAGGAGCAATTTCAAATGAGGTTCGACTTATAAGGACAGCTTAGGGAAAATAACCAAGAGCATGGTCAAAGGGGAATGCTTTAGTTAGTATCTCAAAGGAGAAAAGAAAGATAGAGAGACGGCAAGGTTAAGGGTGAGAATTCTAGAATTTAGGACCTAGCAGCTGAAAGCCCAGGAACCAATGAGTGCAGAAGGGACATGAACTAGAGGAGCACAGATATCGTGGAGGATTGTAGATCTGGAGATAATTACAGAGATAGCCAGGGTGAGTCAATGGAGGGAAAGGATCTTCAATCCTCCATTGGGTGCACTGTATGGTTTTCACAGACCATAATCTCCATTGCAATCGCGATTTGATGAAAATCTCAAACTCTGCACTATTAGTCTCACTGTGAAACCCCTGTGAAAAAGTTACACATTGTTGAATGAGATGCAGTATAATTGAGTTTTTAATGGCATGCTACCTTCATAATCACTGCTAAACACACTCACTGAAAGCGAAAAACAATTTTATATTTGTGGAGTTTTGAATTTATCCACAAGCATTAAAACAAATTCCACGTATTTTTAAGAGCAATTTAAAATAAAAAGTGAATTGCCTATCTTTACTTTAGCTTCTATCCTAATCTGATTGTGATCCTTTATTTCACCATCTGAAGATTTAAATTAAATGTGAAGGAATTCCATGCTTTTTGATTCCTTGATGTGGAGATGCCGGCGTTGGATTGGGGTGGACACAGTAAGAAGTCTCACAACAGCAGGTTAAAGTCCAACATGTTTATTTGGTAGCACAAGCTTTCAGAGCACTGCTCCTTCATCAGGTGAGTGGAGCGTTGGGTTCACAAACAAGGCATATATAGACACAGACTCAATTGCAAGATAATGGTTGGAATGTGAGTCTTAACAGGTAATCAAGCATTTGCAGGTACAGACAATGTGAGTGGAGAGAAGGATAATGACAGGTTAAAGAGGTGTGCATTGTCTCCTCTTCACACCTCTTAAACCTGTCATTATCCCTCTCTCCACCTCGTATTGTCTGTACCTGTAAAGACTTGATTACCTGTTAAGACTTGTATTCCAACCATTATCTTGCAATTGAGTCTATATGCCTTGTTTGTGAACCCAATGCTCCACTCACCTGATGAAGGAGCAGCTTTCTGAAAGCTCGTGCTACCAAATAAACCTGTTGGACTTTAACCTGGTGTTGTGTGACTTCTTGCTTTTGATTCCTTGTTTGCTGTCTGAGAGAGTGTCATTGATTCCTTGCCTGCTTACAGACATTACTGCTGTTGTATGCCAAGACATGCCCTTGGTCTGGCATCAGATTTAAATTGCCATCTGCAAAGTAGAAAACCCACTACAGAGATTGCGACACCTTTATGGGCAGTTTCTTCCCAGTCAGCGGCAAGCACGCTTGTTGGAGCTGACTGCAAAATATAGGCCCATATGTTTGCAAGCTATTTTATATCAGCACTTCTATATACCTTGTTTGTGCACAAATGTAACATAGCCCATATAGTAGCAATACCTGAATGGATGTGTACTTAAGTAGTTATTATCATATTTCTACTATCTACTGCTATGGGTACAAATTAAATAGGCTCTCGTGTTGTTCTATTTTTCTACATTTTTGAAGTCATTGTTCTCTTCCCCAGAGAACAAGAATTTATAAGAGTCCAGTGATGTTAAGGGGGAAATGTTTTTTAAAGTTAATGGTGTATTTAGTTTTGATACTGTTGTTGCATTTTATGATATTTCTAAAGTCATCGTCCTCTTCCCGAGAGAACAAGAATTTTTAAAAGTCCAGTGAAGTTAAGGGAGAAATGTTTAAGGTTCATGCTGTATTTACTTTTAATAACTTTTGCTAAAATTCCCAGTGCATAAAACAGGGCTCCCCAAACTGTGGATCGAGGCCTCCAGTGGGGGGGTGGGGCTGGGGGGGTGCGGTCACAGGACGAGCAAGTGGGGTCGCAAGGTCTGAGGCAGCAATAACAACTGTGAAGTGGAGACCCAGATTCTACAGCCCAGCGATCGATTGCAAGGTTCCTTTTTTTTTTATTCATCCGTGGGACATGGGCTGGCCAACATTTATTGCCCATCCCTAGTTGCCCTTGAGAAGGAGATGATGAGCTGCCTTCTTGAATCGCTGCAGTCAATATGCTGTGGTTTGACCCGCAATGCTGTTAAGGAGGGAATTCCAGGATTTTGACCCAGCGATTGCGAAGGAAAGCGATATATTTCCAAGTCAGGATGGTGAGTGGCTGGAGAGGAACTTGCAGGTGGTGGTGTTTCCATGTATCCTTCGATATGAAAATGGTCATGAGTTTGGAAGGTGCTGTCTCAGGATCTTTGGTGAACTGCTGCAGTGCATCTTGTAGATAGTACACACTGCTGCCACTGAGCGTCAGTGGTGGAGGGAGTGGATGTGGTGCCAATCAAGTGGGCTTTTTGTCCTGGATGGTGTCAAGCTTCTTGAGTGTTGTTGGAGCTACACCCATCCAGGCAGGCAAAGAGTATTCCATCACACTCCTGACTTGTGCCTTGTAGATGGTGGACAGGCTTTGGGGAGTCAGGAAATGAGTTATTTGCTGCAGTATTCCTAACCTCTGACCTGCTCTTGTAGCCACTGTGTTTATGTGGCAAGTCCAGTTGAGTTTCTGGTCAATGGTAAACCCAAGATATTGACAACATGCACAATTTTATTTTGCCTGGCCTAAACCAATGAGCTCTGAGGCGCAATCACTGACACCAACAGAGACTCAGTTGTGCCTGTAACCCTGTTTGTACCTCCACCCCACTCAACAATTCTTCTCCTGCACCCTCCCCCTCTGCAACTTTCATGCTGGGGTGGCACCAAGTGTGAACATTAAAATGGGGTCACAACGGAAAAAAGTTTGAAAGCATAAAATGATGCATAGTCCTTTCCTTGGCAATGCATTTAATCCCAGATCACCCTTATCAACCCAGAGGTTAACTACATCTCCATCCCATTTGCATTTCTAAGATAGTACCCAGATTTTGCTGTAAGTGATGAAGGAATGGCTTGCCGTTCATCTTGTGTATGGTTGCTCAAAGACAACAGCAGGCTTGCAGGCCTCCAGTCACTTGGTCGCTTTTTGAATGTGGCATCCTCCACAGAATGCTCTGTAAGCAAGGCAAGGAGCAAGGAGGCTCCATAACCCAAACAGATTGAAGAATACTTACTGTGACACACAGACTGCAAAGCAGGAAGTAACAAAAGGCAGGGTGAGTAAGGAGCCATAGAAATGAACCATAGAGGAGAAGCATGAGATAAAGAAAATATCGTTGACCATGTTCAAAGGTACAGAGAGGTTAAGGATGACACAGAATGCTGTTTTTGACTTTGAACAGGACATTCTCATTGCTATAGTGTGGATGGAATCCAGACTGAAGGGATTCAAACAAGGAATAACTAAAGAGGTGAGGATGGAAATAGATAATCATGACATGTTCCACAATTGTAGAAAGGAAGGGGAAACTGGAACTGGCGTTGTGGTTTTCAACAATAGAGTGGCTAAGAGAAGGAGTATGGTGATTACAGTAAAGAGGCCTTGAAGTAACTGAAGAAAGAAAATTGACAAAAGCAACACTCCGGTGGTGGGTCAGATAGGGGAAGTTCAGTAGCTCAGATTTATGTTGTCAGAGACTCAAAGGTGCATCAAATGAGCTCTTGTTGGAGATGAGTTTGGTGAGGAATGAGATAGGAATAGTTGAAAAACCATTGAATATTGTGAGGCCTGATCTGTGGAAGGAGGTGATCTAAGAGTGATTGAGGTAATTGGAGCATGCGAACAGAAATCCACAAGTGTGTTGCATCGTATGTCTTGTCTAAGGACAGAGCTGACAGAGGGGAGGGCTCAAAGGAAGTGGTTCAGAGTGGAAAAGAAGAGGTTGAATTTGTTGCATACAGAAACACAGGAACCTACCAAAAGTGCTAAGTAGAGTCTAACCAGCTACAATAGTTTCTTCAATGATGTAGAAAGGGTATTTCAGAACAGGACAGTGTTGGTAGTGTGAGAAAGATGATTCATTTTGTAAAACACTTATCTATGCTTCCTTACTATTCACTGGTGATCATTAGCTCTGATTATGAAAATTGTTTCTATGTAATGCAGTGTGATAGATTTTCAGCTTGCACCTTGAGCATAATACTAGCATTGCAGATAAGATGCCATTACAGAAACCAGCTGAATTTTACCCCCAATTCATTCACTAATATGTTGTTTTCTCCATAGCATTATGACAATTGCACTGGAATAAGGCAGTTCAACAGGTCAAATATTATTAATACTTCATTGTATTTTATGTCAAACCCATTAAAATGTTAAAACAAGAGATGAATGCACAGGACAAGCAATCATCACTAGGATAGCTTGATCACCTCTAGTAATTGACTGAAGAGTAGAAAGTTTTATAACCATCACAGAAGGGATGACTAGAAACAGAAAATGGAGGAGTGGAATCAAAGTATTATAGAAGGAGCAAAACATAACAATATAGAGATCGCCAAGTGCTGGATTGCACTAGGTATTGATATCCATTTGAAAAACAATTTTCTGAAAATATGATAAATTTATATGTGATGTTATTTAGGCAGTCCTCTGCAATCATCTACTGAGGCTAAGGCGGAGTGTGGCAACTAAGGAATTTTCACAATAACTTCATTGCAGTGTTAATGTAGGCCTACTTGATGACAATAATAAATAAATAAAATTTAGAATAGTAGGGCTGGGATTTTATCTGATAGGTTTCTGACAGGGATGTAATGCTTTTTGTGATATTCCTGCACTGCATTACATAGAAACAAAATAACCGTCAGGGTGTCATTAACCATGATTTACATATTTAAGTAAGGACTTTGTGGACTGCAGACAGGTTTATAGCTACCTGCTCAGACTAACAAGATCAAAGACAACAGCATCCAGGCAGAACATTAGCAGGTCAATCATCGAGTAGATTTTAACTGCCTACCCACCCGGTTTCCCAGCAGGTAGGATTAAAAGTTACCCTGAAATACCAGTTTATATTTAAGCCAAATCAAGACCAGATGCACTCTGGTGAATTTTGAAACCCCGCGTTCAGATCAGCTCCCACACACACACATACAAACGGGAATAGAACTTGAAAGCTTCCTGGTCTGTTTGCTCAGTTCAACAGTATGTCATGAACTTACCTAACAAGTCTTTGGAGAAGTCCAATTTCCTATTTTACCTTGAAGTGGCTGCAACCACCTTTATATTCCTAAAAGCACACCAAATGCCCTTCCCCTCTCCCTGTTTAAAAGCCCACCGCAAGTCAATGAGACCTCCATTCATTGCTGAGCATAAAACCAGCGTCAATATTATTTGACATCCATTGCTCTAACATTGTATAATAAATGGGACTCACATTCTGTTGATTGATTTTCTTAGCTGTTTATTTTTTTATTATAAATAGTAAATATTCACTGTGTTTGTACAGGAAAGAGAATCTTTACATCAAGGCTGTATTTTGCAGTCAAATGTCAAACAGAAGGTTGGATGACAGACACCACAAAACATTCAGTTCCATCACCCTTTAAACCAACATATGACAGAAGAGGTCATATTATCTAGATCATTGTACTTAATGGCAGTAATTATCTAATTTGTTACTACATGCTAAGCAAAAATGTACATATCATGAGATACATGCTAAATTCTAAAATAGTTGGATATATAGGAATAAATAATAGCCTCTCTATGAATATCTATGTCGCAATGCAACAACTTAACAGGTTGATATCATAATCATAATTAAGTTTATGGACAAAGTCATGAAAAATGTTACCATAAACTCCTACAAGGATATAAACATCAAGCTACCAATCTTTCTGTGTGATTCTGGAACCATATTTGTAAAAGGTTATATGGAAATGTCCAAATTGCCACTATATTTTAAGCACTTAGCAGAAAGGTAGTAACAGTCCATTATGAACAATTTCTGAGCCTTCTGCTTTCTACACATACCATTCCTCTAGTCTTACTAAAATAAGATATGGTTTTCAGTTTGTGATATAAACATTACAATGTTGTTCTTTCTACACATCAGATTTTACAGTTAAGAATTTATGTACAATATGAATGTATATTTTGTTCAGCTCTTGTATATCCTTAGCAATACCCAAAGCACCTGCCAGTAAACATATGGTCAACCAATTAAATTACAATGATGTCAAGAAAAATAGAATACAGTACAATACTTTCAACAAATACCATGGTAACGCAGAAGTACTTAATATTGCACATTGCTGTTTCATCACTAAAGGTGGAGTTAATTTGTTGCTTTTGTTCTTTCTGCACTGAGGATATTTGATAGTGGGGTGTACCTAATTATGGAACTTTAAACAGCTCCATTTATTTCTGAAAAGAAAAACCCTTTCTTCATATTACTTGGTCCTTTATTTGAATAATGTTGATCTATTCATCAGCAGAGAGATAGAAACCAGAATGGCTCTTACGGTAAGCGTGTAGATTTTATGAAGAAAAGCTGATTGTTTAGATGTTGTTTTGGCATTGACTACTATTTCAAAATACTTCAGTTGTAACAGTTTAATCTATTTACATGACAAACAACCCTTCAGTAAATCGGTGAAGTATGCCCTTAAAGTTAATTTTGGAACTAAGCCACATAGGGATGTCACAATGTAATGAGAATCAATGAGGCATTGTTGACTAAGTGAGTATTGTTTGGTACACTGGTAATCAGCAAATAGAAATTAATACAGTAAATGGCTACCACAAAGTAGATAGGATTCCACTAGCCAGGTGGTTCACACTTAAAGGAATAGGATGTTTTAAAGAAAAATTGTTTTTCTTCTTTGAGAGTTGTCCGTATGAAGACTTACTTGAACGAACTAACGTTCACTAGTAGAGTTGGTTGTAAATCAGTCTTCAACTATAATCAAGTTACACAGAAATGATTAATATTGAATGCTTGAGAAATGCACAATATTTCATTATTGTGGCAAGAACTTGGAAAAAGCTCTTACTCATCATCATTTACTGAATGTTTGCCACAAATCCTGTGTGGGCCCCAAATGGGAATTAACTTTCTCCTTCTTCTCTGAATAGAAAAGCCAATGTCTAAAGGCAACAGAAGTAATATTTATACCAAAACTTAGAACAAAGGACTCTTCCTTTGATCACAAATGAAAACCATTATCAGAGAAAGACAAGAGTTGGCTTGTTTCTGGGGAACAGATCCAACCGTTGTGGGTACCATAGTCCCATTATGTTTGTGGGTCCAGAACAAGGGTCGTTTCAACTTTTTATGGACATTTTCATTCATGCTATATCTGGCTTCAGATAATGAAAGGCACCTGTAATGGAAGTAAAAGAAACTTAGGAATGCTTCTTGTGACAACATCGTAGCAAGGGGCCATGTCAAATGCAGGTACAATGTTGTCAGGGCTAATCATGACCTGCCAAAACTACGAGGGTTACTTTGTTTATATTAGGACAAGTTTGACAGTACCACACGGATCCAGGAATATTGTCCAAGATGATGCCTGATTTGGTTTTTATCGGAACATGTGTTTTTAATAGTGACATTCCAGTGGCTGTTTTATTTTTTGACAGACCTTGGCCTTAGGTTCTATATAAATGGCAAGCATATATTAGGTCTCGGCAATTAATCATATCAAGATGCTGCTGGCTGCACTGAAGATAATTACATATAGTGCTTTAACTCAGCCTGTCAACAAAATTGTTTTATTAGAAATAGGCAGAACTTTTAAGTGCGTGGCAATTTTTTTTTGTGGATATTTTGTACCCATTATCTGAACAATCTAACTCAATTTGTGGACTTTCCAGAGAGCACATTATGTTGAGGCTTCTTCATTCTAACATGAACTTTTATTCCATTCGTGCAAACTCTCTTTTTTACACCAAGAGTCGCACTGTAATCGCAACCACAGATCTATTCGGCTTCTCAGTTGTGGAGGAAGGGAAGTTTAAGAGGAAGGATTTACCAATTAATGTGAACGTATCATCTGCAGCAACTTCATAAGTATAAAATAAGCATAATGTGCAAAAATCGTTAACCAGTTGAAATGCCACTCTGCGCACTGGTTAATGTGTCCTCGTCAATTTCTTCTGCATGTTTTCTTAATGGAGTTGTAAACCTGTTGATTTTAAAGGAGTTGGTGACTGATCAAGTAGAATTTGACTGAATGCATTAACCAGTGCATTAACCAGTGCATTAATAAAAAAAGGCAGAGAGATTTCGATTCCATCACTGAATTACTGAATAAAACGTAAAATAAGTTGCCATTTATTAAATTCCATTCCAGTGAAAATTAGAATTAAAAAAATAATGGGGTGAAGTTTCCGATTGCACATCAGCTAAAACAAATATTATGTCATGTAGTTTTTAAGTCTTGACAGGGTGGATGTGGAGTGAATGTTTCCTCTTGTGGGAGAATCTAGAATTAAGGGTCGCCGATAAAAAATAAGGGGTCACCCATTTAAGACAGAGATGAGGAGAATTGTTTTCTCTGTGGGTCATGAGTCTCTGGAACTCTCTTCTTCAAAAGGCGGTGAAAGCAGAGACTTTGAACGTTTTTAAGGCAGAGCTGGACAAATTCTTGATTAACCAAAGGGTGAAAGGTTATCGGGGGTAGGCAAGAAAGTGGGGTTGAGGTTACAATCAGCCATGATCTTATTGAATATCATGGGCAGGCTCGAAGGGTTGAGTGGACTACTCCTGCTCCTAGTTTGTATGTTCATATGAAAGGAATACAACACGCGCTGCCTGGATTGTCCAGTCCCACCAAAATTCAATAGACTTTTGGCTGGCTGTTGGGTCATACGCCGCAACAGGGCTGGAAAATCTCAGCCGATGTTGACTAAGCTGTATTTAGCATAGTTCAAAGTAAGCATTTGTATGAAAAAAAACTGGCTTAAAAATATGATAGGGCAGCCTTTAAATAATTAAACAGCAATGTTCTTCATTCATTAATTAAAACTATACCCCAGCTAATATAAGAAATAAAGTATCATCTGGCTGCATGCTATAAAAGACAGATGTTTACAGCCATGAGATTAAAGTATTTTCTTGGTAACAGATTTTTGGCAACCTAATAGAACTAGAGGGGGGGAAAGCTGAATGTAGTCTGGCCAGAATGTGGTAGCTTCCAATGTCTAGAGAATACTATCCTAACACAGGGCAAAACGTTACATTTTCAGATACCACAACAGCGCAGTATAGAAAAATGTCAGCTTTTCTTTTGTTTTTCAAATTCAATACAATTTAATACTGAAATCTCTCTACGGTGATATTGGTCCCTCCCCTCATCATAGCCTCTCTGAATCAAACTAAGATATTGACCGAATACTAACTATTTTCCTGTTAACGTTTGCATGCTCTGCTTGTGCATATGGCTGGGATGTTGCACTATGTGCCAAAACATACTAAGTCAGCAATATATTTTGCAATTATTTCAAAACATATTTGTACACATGACTAATAAGCCACTCTGAATTTCACATTCATCATCAAAGTTTGTACACTGAATCACACATTTTAATACAAATCGAAGAAGGATGGGGTGGGTAGGCATTTTTATAGCTAAAGCTATTGCTTAGATTTACATGGCACTTACTTTGCCCATATTGTCCATACTGGTAGCCTGCCACTGATTCCATGCTGTAACCTGAGGAGCTGTAAGTTGATGGGCAGTATGACTGGGTGGTGGGCAAGCTGTCAAGAGGTTTCATAGGGTCCAGCCGCTGACTGCAGCTGGCAGAAACTGAAGTGGAAGGTTCCAGACCTCCAGTTAATGGTGACAGAGCATAGTCAGTTTGTGGTTGATGCGGAACACCACCAGGATTTGCCAGGAGTCCCATTACCTGAAAATATAAAACAAAGGCACCGTTAATAATATAACAAGATCAAACCTATATTTTATTTGGGTCATGCATCACTCTTTGCTATTTGTACAGTATTTTGGAACCTCTTCTCACTCATGCATTGAGATTGTAATGTTGGTAATGTAATCTTGCGCAGCACTGCAATGAAGTTCCCACAATACAAGCACAATAAGAATCACAGCACATATCCACAGGTGGGTTTTCAATCCTATATTTCATTTTCACTTCAAACCAGGAGAAAAGAACAATGCGATCTGATTTCTAATACGAGGAAATGGTGCAGGAAACAGGATCAGTGAAAGAAGAGCAGATTTGATTCTGATGGAGGATGAAGCTGACATTGAGGTCTGGATTTTCCTACACTATCCCACCTCACATCAGGCAAGCCAGGCATCGAAACAGTGAGGAAAAATTAGGTGGTACGGCCGAACATTGCCTTCTTGCTCCAACATGATTTCCTTCCATCACCAATCTTTGCCAAGTCAACTGTTGGTCGTCTTTCTCCTGCACCTTGTATATAAAAGCCAATGGAGATTGTCCTTTTTCCTCTTGCCAACCACTCTTGCCACTTTTCCCCCACATCTCCATTTGAAATTTCTGCAGTAACAGAGGAAAAGCCGCAAAATCCCCTGACGGAGGAAAAGGGACTAGGAAGACCTTTTTACCCTCCACTTTCATTTAATCTCCTGCCCTTCGAAGGTCTCAGCCCCAGTCTTCTGTAAGCGATTAGTTGCAATCTTGCCCTTTAAAATTACCATCCATTTCGTTTGGTGCTACGCAGGTTATCGGACTGCAGTATTATCTGGATTTTCCGGGTGGCCTCTCCTGAGCTGAGCCTTTCCCACCATTAGTGGATAATAATACCTGACCCATAATATTGGACTATGATACACTGGGACAGCAGGTAGAAGTCCTGCCCCAATCTATTAGAGACATATCAAAAAAAATCCAGCACAGCACAATGCCAGAACCTGAATCAACACCAAAGGAGTAAGCTGAGTAGTATACATGATAATTTTTTCTTCATGTTCTCTTATGGAGCATGTAGAAAAATGAGACTGGTTGCTCATGAGTGCAGCATTGGAGTGTTCAAAACTGTAAGGGATAATATAGGACTGGGGAAATAGTACCACCCACATCACAATGTAGAGAGTCACAAGGGAGTAGTATAGTGTAGCAGTGAGTCTGGTAGAAGTTAGCCTGGAGATAGCACCTAGTTGGGACTGTACCGTGTGTACATATGTATATATAGTTATGTGTTATTAATAAACAGTTATTGTTCAACCATACAAGCCCCTAGACCACTTCATGAGACAGCATACAATTTTACAACAGGATGGCAATAGGTGAAGGACCCCAAAACCCCAAAAGAATGAAGAAGTAAAAAACTACAGTCCAGCCTAAAGAGAAGTGTGCCTAACTTGAACACACAACTGGAGATCGCATCCGAAGCTTCATTACAGGTGTGGAGGCTGAAGGGCAGAGAATATCTGCTGTGCAGTTTAAGAGGACACCACCAAAGCACATGGAAGTCCATTTCGTGGTCCAATCAAAAGTAGAGTCAAAGGACTCGGCCAGATCGGAAAACGGTGAGCAACATCCAAAAAAAGGCTGACATAAGCTTTTAAATTTTCCCCAAAAATCAGGCAGCACTGGTAGACCAATTGCTTTAATAAGCGTGGCTTGAGGAATGCTGTAGCTTGGACCACACACAAACAAAAAAAGTTTTAAAAGAAGTCAGTGCAAAAGAGTTTCATTTTGATTTTCCAAGTTTAGGAAAGCAACCCACTGGCCAAAATAATCAGTTCAAATATTTTCTGCATAATTGCTGCAGTTCAAAATAGCTCTGTAACCACGATGGGAGCCCAGCAAATCCTGACAAGCGCAGAAAGAGAAAAAAATGAGTGCCATTAAAAAAAATTAAACCTGTATTCCCCTCTGCTGAAAATAGCCTTGGATGGTAATTCAACACTGCCAGACTAATTAAGGCAGATGGAAGGGCTAGACCTGGCACAAAATTGGGTGTTACGGAGAAGATTTTAAGATATACTATATCATCAGGTTTGAATACAAAAGCAGAGGGTGAACAAGTGAATACATTATTATATTCAATAGGTCCAATAGCCAATGACATAATTGCCAGATGAGGAATAAATTAATCTTCCAATAACTTTGAAGAGGTCATGAAGTCCTTTGACACCTACTTTAAACTAAGAAGTAAAAAAGGTTTGGAGCAAGCAAAATTTAACAAGAGACTCCAAAAACCAGGGAACCAGTAGACTCTTTTATAAATGAGTTATAAAGATTGTTTTAAGACTGTGACATAGTGACCTTTAGCTGGAGCTCATAAGAGCTCGAATAATAATGGGAATGGATGATGATACTCTTCGGATGTACTTCAATCTAAGGAAGTTCTGACTTTGGAAAAAGTCATCCAAATGGCCAGACAATCAGAAGTCTGCCAGCAAAACCGATCCATTTTGCATGGTGAAGTTAAACCATAGTACAGAGCAACGCCAACAATCCAGCTCATAAAACAAAAGGACAGGGAGACTCCAGTGCAAGGAAAGCAATAGTGAAGCAAAACACAAGATGGTGGCAGAGCATGTCAGCACTTTTGGCACCAAAAGACCTCACAGGAGCGAACATTGTCCAGCATTCACTGTGCAATGCTTTCACTGCAACCGCCTGGGATATTTTTGGAAAGATGTGCCAATCCAAAATTTCAAAATGTTCAGGGGATCCCAAACAAGTCCGTGAGCCACACCAAGAAGCCATCCAACTATACTTCACGGGAGAAGCTAAGGACCCAGATTCACATTTTGAAATGTTGACGTATCTGTAAATTTCAATGACAAATTTCAAGTTAGACACAGGAGCCAGTATGATGGTCCTGTCAGGTCAGGAACCATGACTAAAAGACCTCTGACTAGAGATGACAGACACACCACTGTATGGTTCTGGAGGAATTCAACTACCTGTCATTGGCATGATTCAAGAGCCACTCTGGTATAGCAATAAGCAATTAGTTTAAAATTCTTTATGTCATCCACAATCAATCCTTTTCTCTTCAGAGCAGAGATGCTTGTGTTCCCTCAACCTCCTCAAAACAGCAGAAGACACCAAAACAGCCATGTGGTCAACAGCACTGAATTGGAGACTCCTCATAGGCCCACTAGTGTGGATGATCTCAACTGGGACTTCAGTTCAAAACTGGACTCACTCTTGGCAATTATTCCAACTCCTTTGCACTTGGCAGAAAATATTTTTCTTTGGTTAGACCAGCCAAACCTCCAGATGAGCACCAAAATGCTTAAAACAGAAGATACAGAGGAGAAGGAGGAGCATCAGAAGGTTGAGTCTCAATTGCAAAGTCAAACAGTTGCTGTCACAGAACAAGGAAAAATTAAAGCAACAAAGCTGAAGCTTCAAGCTGGCAGGTCCCATAAGACCATAAGATGCAGGAGTAGAAGGAGGCCATTTGGCCCACTGAGTCTGTTCCGCCAGTCAATCAGATCATGACTGATCGGATGGGACTCTCCTCAACTCCACTTTCCTGCCTTATCCCAATAACTCTTGATTCCCTTACTGATTAAAAATCTGTCCACAACATGATGTCGATCCTGGAGCAGGAGAGAAGCAACCATCAACACACCAAAACAAAACTCAAGGAGGCACAAGTGTACATGGAGAAACAGAGCACAGCATTAGAACCTAAATTGCAGTTTGAGGAACATACAAAGGAAAATGAGGTAAACCTTCAATTTCCAGGAAGAACATGGTGGACCCCACTGAATACCTGTGCCACTCCATGAATGAACAGAGTGGAACATTCCTTCTGGAAGGAGAGGATTAAATCCAAGGTATCCAACCAAGGAAGACAGAAAAATACAACACTAAGGAGCGCAAGAAGATACAAATCACATATTGACACCTGAAACACCAAGAACTACAACTTCAACTCGAGACCAACAGAATCAGCCCAAAACAGTTGAGACAACCACACCTCCAAACTTGAAAAGAACAAGATCTGGAAGAGCCATAAAGCCTCCAGACTTTCTGAACCTGTAAAATCCGAGACTTTGAAAGGGAAGGGGTTGTATGTAAATATTATTGTAAATACATTTGGGTAAAGACTTGAGGGAAAGGTGTAGTATTAAAGTGCACGGGTGTTCGCATTATGATGTAGAAAGCCATAAGGAAGTGGTAGAGTGTAATGGAGAGTCTGGCAGAAACTAGCATGGAGATAACACCTAGTCAGGACTATATAGTTGCGCTTTTAATAAACAGTTATTGTTCAATCATACAAGCCTCCAGACCTCTTCGTGAGGCAACATACAACTTTACAGCAATGAGTGACTTGGAATTTTGGCAGGTATCCATGTCATCGTGCCAGGATGTTGAAGCCAGGAGTACACACAAAAGTAAAGAAAAAGACTAGCTGATCCATCAAACTTGTTCGTTTGACTTTGACACACATCACCCTATCAACCCTCCCCCCACCTCCATCCCAAACTCACCAATAACAAGGAAGAATCGCCACTTGAACTAAACTAATGTTTCTATATTTTCCAGATGTTGATAATTTAAGAAAGACTGTTGGATAATACATGATTGGTTTGTATTCAAGGTCAACTTCTGTGGTTCAAATTGCTGACTTTCGAAAACACTTTTCAAATTGCATTTTTTTTTAAAGAAATCCTAGTTTCAGGTGAAACTTTCAGACACAAAAGTAAAAGAGAACTCCTGCAGTTTTCCATCAATTTTTGAACAATTACAGTGGATTTTTTTTGCTTTAACTTTGCACAGTATCATCTTGCATTAACATAAAAAGCAGCACTCAAAAATAAAATTTCTACCAGTTTATAGACAGGTACAGGGCAGTCTGCTGAAGACTAATTCCTTGTCAAAGGCAATTTACATCTGTGGACCAATTTTGGGATCAAATAACAGTGAAAAGGTGAAATCTTCATAAGAATAACTTTAATTGAGAGTAAGTTTTTTGCTCCAGAAGGAACAATGCTACTTTTTCTGAACAGGAACTCGATACACTCCACTTAATATTTCTATAACCTAAGGCGTTGGTAGTATTCTTTCAATTGTATGAATCTACCCACAGGCAAAACCTTAATATGTTTGGAGGAATGCCAGTGAAAGGATTAAATATTTTAAAGTTTCCTGTTGCTTAAAAAAATCAGTTTGTGGCCCTGAATGTCCACCAGTGCAATTTATTAAGTGCTAATTGTTCTTTGGCATCGTTCGAGCAGGGAAAACTTGCAAGGAAGATTTTGCAACCTCCATTTCTGTGCAAGTTGTTAAATGCTGCTGCATAAACGACCAACCTTGCGGCCTGGATATTTAGGTGACTTATTGTAAAATCAACACATTCAATTTTAAACCTGTCTCTGTTTCCTAATCAGTGCAGTTAGACCAAAATATGTGCACTTGGCTTTCTATAAACTAAAAATTCAATTTAAAAAAAAATTCAGAATCTTTGTACTACAATCAGATCATTCAATTGAAGTGAATGTTAAACAAAATTACATATTTACACAAAATTGTTTGAACTTTTAAATTGAACCACTCCCTCCAGGCACAGTTTTGATAGTGGATTAAACATATTTAGTTTGCTGAGGATTAAAATGAGATAAAATGGGAAACTTTGATGCTCAGAGGAGGATTGTATATTTAAGTGTCGCGTTTGGAGTCCAGATACCAAATTAAGCAGTCAATGGGAGCTGACTTCCTATGTTGAAATTCAACGTTTGAATGAGGATTTTACTCATAAGGTGAGATGAATCTCCCTGAAGCTGATTTTGTACTCTTAATTTTTAATACTTTTAGCAATTGATGTTTTTACACCCCCTTGGGCTCAATTGTTAAATACACTACCCAGTACAGATCAGCAAGATCGCAGATTTGATCTTTGGTGTTTATTTGGTTAACTGATCTCAGCAGGGAAGTTGTGCATTATAATTGTCCACTGTGCCACTGGAATAGATAAGAGATTAGGGGTGGCTGGTATGATCAAGAGGAGATACTTTGATCCTATCATTTCTCATTGGTCCTTTTGTATATTCATTCACAGCATGTGGGCAGCGCTGGAAAGGTCAACACTTATTTGCAATCCCTAATTGCCCTCCAGAAGGTGGTGGTAAGTTGCCATCTTAAACTGTCAAAGACAGTGAACCTGCTCCCATAGATGTGTTAGAATCAGAGAGTGGAAGCATTGATTTCCTACTGTGCGGAAAGAAGCCATTGAGCCCATCAAGCCTGCACCGACAACAATCCCACGCAGACCCTATTCCCATAACCCCATGTATTTACTCTGCTAATCTCCCTGATACTAAGGGCCAATTTAGCCTGGCCAATCAACCTAACCCGTACATCTTTGGTCTGTGGAAGGAAACCGGAGCACCCGGAGGAAACCCAAGCAGATATGAGGAGAATGTATAAACTCCAGACCGACAGTCAGCTGAGGCCGGAATTGAACCCGGGTCCCTCGCGTTGTGAGGCAGCAGTGCTAACCACTGTGCCACCCGGATTAGTTAGGTAGGGACTTCCAGGATTTTGATTCAGCAACGATGAAGGAACAGTAATATATTTGCAAGTTATGATGGATCATGACTTGAGGGGGAGCTTGAAGGTAGTAGCACTCCCATGCACCTGTTCTTGTCCCTCTTGGAGGTAAAGTGTATCTTTCAATTGCTGGAGGAGGAGCCTTGGTGAGTTGCTGCAGGACATTTCATAGATGATACACTATGCAGACGTGGGCCAAGACTTTCCAGCTTAGCCCACCTTGGAATCATCTGGTCCTTCAGAAAGTCCGCTGCATCCCCCACAGCGGGTCCCGCCACAGTGGGGGGGGGGGCAGCAAATTCCAGCCATGGTCCGATGGTAGTGGAGTCAGTGAATAAATAAGATGATGGATAAGTTACTGGTCAAATAGACTGCTTTATCCTGGATGGTGTTGAGATCTTGAGTGTTGTTGGGCTTGCATTCATCCAGGCATGTAGAGAGTATTCCATCACACACTTGTGTCTTGTAAATGTTAAAAAGATTTGGAGAGGCAGAAGGTTAGTTGCTCAGTGCAGAACTCCCAACCTCTGACTTGCTCTTGGAGGCTCAGTTTTGATGTTGGAGACCTAGTTAGGTTTCTAGTCAATGGTGGCCTTCTGGATGTAGTGATTTGGGGATTAGGTGATGGTAGTGGCATTGAAAATCAAAAGGAGACGAGGCTCTCTCTGGTGAGAGGTAGTCATTGCCTGACCCTTGTGTTACATGTCTACAGGTGTACGGTGGAGTACAATGTGAAACTCAGCTCTAATACTACCAAAAGTTAAATAACTTGTTAACACACAGTGTAAACTCACACTTAGAATGCCATTTCGGACAAGGTTCTGAAGAGTGATTAGTCCCTGAGGAACTACAGTCAAGTTTGAGTCAGCACCTTCAGGAGGAGAACATAGTTTATGGGTAGGTGGAAAATGTTTGAAAACTTCTAGAAACAAGTAGCATCTTTTATGTTTGGCTTTTGTTGAATAAGTTTGGTAACTTCATTCGCTGAATTTGTCACAGGGCTATTTTTTTTCTGAAAACATAACTCAGATTAATTTCCACAATTTAATGCAGAATTTTATACAATCGGATCATAAAAGTTTTTTTCAGGATTAAATGCACCTATTGTGTGTTTTAAGATAGTGGTTGCGCCTGGGCCATATTATCACAAGTTAACCATCTACCAGTGATAGCCATTTCAAATGCATGTTGACCATGGAGTCCATTAACTGTTTACATTGATTTCCAATAATATTTTAGCATAAAAATTCAGAAAAATCAATTCTTTTGGAACAATTTGTGATAAACTCATACATGTCTATTGAGTAACGTTTTCTGCCCTGAGTGGTTTACTGTTGATAAGAATGCTCCAGGAATCAACCTGCAGTTGATTAACAGCAAAATAATTAGATTTTAGTAATTTCTGCATGGTTCTTTGAGAACAAGAAAAAGAAAGTAGCCTCGAGGCACAGTGTGTCAGTTAAGGTATTTCAATGTGACCTTCTCACTTAAAGCATGGAGTTACAGGAAGGGCAGAACTAGTCTGCAGAAAATCATACTGCAAGTTCTGAATGAAAGCAGGACTAGTGGAGAGCATCCACCCCCTGCCTGTGGTACCAGGGTGTTTCCATCCATAAAGAGATGATTCTCATATGCCCGAGAGTAAAAGTTGGATTTCCTGAAGAATTGACAATTTTCAGTTTTGAAATTTGCAAAAGCTTTATGAGACAGGGTACAGACAAAATAACTAAGTATGTATGTTGGCATTCAATCAACAGTGCAGTCATTACTGCTTCTCTCTGAAAAAAGAACCTTTCCAACATTTTCAACCTCTGGCCTCTCTCAGATGAGATTACTAAGAAAGCACCATTTTATTCCGTAGACTAATGTCCACTGGGAACAAAGTTAAGACGGCAAAAACTAATTTAACTTGGTATTAAGTGCTGAGATGAATTCATAAATTCATGGTGAAATTTATAGTGAATGGGAAAGAAACTAAAACCTTCTGAATAGTTGAAAGACTGTATTGGTTTTCAATTTTATGGCAATTTAACCTCAGATCTTTTTAAAAACACTAATAATTTCATAATCTGCTTGTATAACATTCTGAAAGAAATCCTGGAAATGCATTATCTACTTATTAAATTGTATTAATGAGAAAAGAATGAGATATGTACTTTTATTATGATATGGAATGAATTGCATTGATCTTTGGTACATTATAAAATGGCAAGCTTCAATGCACATTCCAATTGCAAAGGAATTTGCATTTCTGACAAAAATAGCCTATGATTTGCCTTCTTTAAAATGTGATATTAGAGTCTGTTCATTATTGTTTAACTGTGACTACAAGGGAAATTTGAGATCTATACTAGAAAGCATTAGCAAAACAATGTTTCCTATCTGTAAGTGCTGTAACTTGTGTGCAAGGAAAATGCTGTCGGAATCAGTTGAAATGCTTTTGCAAAAGCTAAATCTTCGTTTACTCATTGTGTCACGTTAAATGTATCTTCTAGCGAAAGGCTAGAGGTTCTTGTTCCAAGAGAACCCTTGTTTACATGAATCTATACAGTGTTTCATATCAGGAAGTGACTGATCATTGCTTCAACTGAAGGCAGGAACAAATTCATGTTCAGTTATGGTTAACATCTCAGCTTGAGATTGAGCAAAACTATACCTTAATGCTGCAACTTTGGCAACTGTACCTTGTTCAGAATTTGAGTGTGTAAATAAAAAAGTTATTGCTCACACAGCTTGATTTCTATCCTATTTTTAGTATTCGAGAGCGACTACCTGCTTGGCTTGTCTCAACAAGTAAAAATTGCATGAGCAATCAGAGGTCAGTCTAATAGTGACTTATTTGCTCACTCCACAAATGTTCTAAAGCACAGCATTAAAGAACATTGGCCCCAAAAACATGCAGGTCTTTTGGCAAATTCTTTCATAACTTCAGCTTGAGTTCGGCAAGAGGTCCCACAAAATATGCCGGCCACAGCCTTCCCTGTAGACTTTGGGAAACCCTCCTGAGTTCCCTACATGTGGTCTCTTGCAAAGCAGAGGGAAGGCAAGGAATGGGAATTTCTGCTTCTCCTGTCTGCTAACCCAATGTTAATTTGGTGCTCTTCCACTGACCTAAGTCATTTTGGCAGCACTCATTGGGTAACTGCTGGGATGGTGGCCTGTGACAACTCGGAATCAAGTGTGTCAGCTTGGAATAATCTAAGCTTAACCTGAAATTGACTGCATCTGTAGCCCGTATATACAACCGTGAAAGCATTTCCTGTGGCTGGAATAGAATCAAAATGTTTTAAAATGTGTCACAAATACCATAAATATACTTTAGGACCTACATCACAGCTGATCTGTAGAAATTATTCCAGAAATCTAGAGTTCTGGTCATGTTTAGCATGTGCGACAATGCTTGTAAAAGATTATGCTGCATCACGGCATGCTTTTAAAAGATCTCCACTAGCTTCCTGTCGTGATTTCATTTCTAAGATTCACTATCTTGTCAACTTTTTCTAATCACTTCGAAGTCTTTCTGGTAGCCAGAGGTCAGTACCTAACAACTTGTGCATATGTGTTTGTGCATTTAAGGCATTTCCGCTACTCTGCCACAGTAGAACTGCACAACTTAACTTTACCTCCCTGAACACATTACTGTTCAAAATGCAACAAATTGTAGATTGCTTGCTACAGTATATCTTCAATATAAGATTCAGTGAGAGTTCAGATTACATGCTTTAAGATTCAAGACACTAGTGTCCATTGAGCTGTGCGATACATCAACTCCACTTTATAGGCTAACAGTGGAGGATTAGCTCTACCATGGTAGGTAGTCACTTCATTATATTAAGAGCTGTATTTCCAAATTCATTTAAATGATAAGTGAATTGAAAGACTGGAATTGTTTCACTCTAAATGGAAATTCACTATATTGAGTTCACTTTAAGCAAGTTCCACTGGATAAGCCTTAATGCTGCAAGTGTACTGATTGCTGGAAGGTGAAGCAGTAAAAGCTGAAATGATACGAGTATTAAATTTAGTCATTTGACTTAATTATATCCAAACCTCCATTATAACAAGGGAAAAACACCTGAAAACTGAACTATGGAACTCTTCAAATAAGCGTTATAAATTCTCCCTAATTAACAATTGACCCAGAACTGAATGGGGACTGACAACACCAAAGAAGAAGTATACAATTTCTCTTTTCCTGGCCAATATTTTGGACTGGCCCTACAGCTGGCTTAAAGTAAATAAGCAAATAAACTTGAAAACATCACAAACTGCTCCCGGTGCATGAACTGTAATATTTGTCGTCATGGTTCACAAAATTGCTCATCTATGCAAACTTATTCCAGCTGCTACTGGCTAGGACAATAACCAGAAAACAAATCCACACTTAAATTCCAAAAATTAGACAAAGATCAGTATGTTAAACTTAAACAATCTGAATCTATATAACAAATGTGTAACCTTCAAGTGTAGTTGGCCAACAAGGATCAACTCTCACCAAACCTAGGTAACATTCTCATCATCATTGGTACAGTAATAAAATACTTTGATGTTAACAGCGCCTTAGGTGCATTTACTATCAACTCACATAGCATAAACTTCTTTGCGATTCTGTGAAACAGTGCTTTTGTCAACTACAAGTTTTATGTGTATTTTTTTTAAGTATCTGATACCATATTATTTTGTCTCCAGTTTGTAACAGAACTTCTAAGGGCTTGAGTTATATGTAAATCTGAGGATTGAAATGAAATCTGTTCTGTGACCCTTTGTAACTTTAAATTTAGAGTGTACATATCTGATTGTGCATGAGTACACCCAAATGAGTTACTGGTAAATTGAAGTTTTTCATTTTCTTATCAGTGGCATTTAAATATTTTTCTCTCTTCTGCTCATATGTTCTCAATCATCAACCTTCATAATATTTTCATATGAAAAAAAATTACAATGAACTATGACTATACAACGTAGGAAAATGATTTTTTTTAACCATTGTATCATTTTACATTTTTAATATATCCATTATGGCCTTTACATAACTTGAATGCGTACCTGTTTGGAATAAGTCAAAATATGTCTACATAAAAAATTGTATCAATTCTACGTCAAAGAAAGCTAAAGAGGGAAATTGTTAGTATGAAATTTAGATCAATGTAGGCATAAATTCCAATTCAAAATCAGATGGAATTACATAAATAAAAATTAACACTATAATGCATTGCAATCACTAAATTTTGAAAAATAATGATTAAACTTGATAATCTTACCAAAAAAGTATATAACATGCTGGATTTCTTTTGTATGCTATATTTTACATAATATAGTTGCAAAATACACTTTTACTTTAGATAGTTTTCTCATTATTAGTTTGTATTCCATATCAAAGTGTATCAATTTAATATGCTAACAAATCACCTGATTGTGGTATTGATAAATGAGCAAAACAGATATGAACATTTGGATAAATTAGATTTTAGTTATCCTAAGACAGACTGGGATAAGACAAAAGTTCAGACTAAAAGAAGGAGGTGCTCTTGGAATTCATCCAGGATTGTTACCTTAATTACTATATTATGCATTCAGTAAAGAAAGATGCAGTCCTGGATCGAGTTCCAGGTAATGCAGCAGATAATAAATGGGATAGATTCTATAAGTGGTATGGAAGCCATTCTTCTTCAGCAATATTTAACCAGACAATAAAGGCTAAAACCTAACTAAAATGTAACAAAGGAGACTGACTGTTTCAACTAGCTGATGAATTAGTAACAAGTGGGTATAGACTGCATAGTTCCTTGCAGAATAAAAGGAGAAGTTAAAGCATTATTTTCACAAAGACGCTTAATAGAACATGAAACACTTTATCAAATGAGGCTATTACCAAGAGACTTTGTGCCAATTTTTTTCCAAGCAGACATGCATACAACAGGGAGGGCGGTAGCAGGCTGGAAACTTGTTTGTGCTGTCAGTCTGTTTTGCTTTGCCTCTTTAACCCTATCCACAGCAAAGAATCATACTTCTGGGTTTCGCCAACAATCAGAGGGCATGCAGGATGATAAAGGGATTTTTATAGTTAAAGGAACCCTGGCAAGACCAGAATGGCTGATCTGTTCACTGACACCTGAGGCTTCAGTGGCTACCACAATGGAAAGGAGGCTTAGGATGTCAGCTCCCTAGTCTCCCACTCTTACCTGGAGGTCCTGCTGCAGGATTTGTAGAACTGAATGAGCTAATGTTTACTACGGATGGGAAGAACAGGCCACCCTGTCCAATTTACGGTCTTTTGACTAAGATCAAGCATTAGATCAAGCCCAAGATGTGGTGAAATGCCTTATCTTGCCAGCTTGAATCTTGCTTGTCTCTCTTATGGGGACCATGAATTGGATTCAATTAGATTGTGAATTTGATTTATGGAGCAAGTGAGGAATGGATTTGGGTCTCGGTCCACTCTGAGCATTGGCTTTGTAACTTTAAGGATGGAGTAGAAAAAAATGGAATTGATTGAGGAAGTGACCATTGGTCCCTCCAACCTGGAGACACTGCGTTCAGAGGGTTCAGGAGGCCAAAAAAGGTAAGTGCAGTAACAAATTTCAGGTGTCAAGCTCCACACCCTGACTTTCCCACCATTCTCCTACACAGTACTCCTCAAACCATCACATATCACAGCTCCACTCATTCCTGTCTGCCAAGGCAGCTCCATACAGCCCCATCTGTGCAGTCAATGGGCAGATTTACCTTCAGATTTGTGTCATTTCATATTCATGCCTCACTCATGCTCCGCAAATGTTGTTCTTCCCCAAAGCCATTCTGAACATCCCTTGGAAGAAAAGAGAGCACACAGAGGCAGAGGCCAAGAATGGGAGGGCAAGACCCTTCAATAATGGCTATCTTGGCAGCCATCAACAGTGCTTCCCCATCTAGTCCAGTCCAGTAGGAAGGAGGTCTTGTTCCAAGATGCTGGAGATGTCAGAAATGATCTGCCTTGAGATCCTGAGCTGATATGTTGAAAAGCATGTTCCACAGCCTTTAGATCTTGCGTTGAGCGTCTGGCCTCCTTATAGCCATATCTCAGTGCCCATCCCCACTGCCCTGTGTAACAACAAGTGGCTACATAAGCTGCTCCCACGCCACAGTGAAGGCTGATAACAGGGAAGTGAAGATAAAGGTAAGTGAAGTCCCAGACAGGTGAACTGACATCCAAGAAATTGGAAATCACCTGTCAAGTACTGAGAGCACACTCTGAGGAGGAATGTAGTGTGCAGTAGCCATTCACCGAGGCATGGCTGCAGCTACTCACTTTCACTGTTTGTAGGCTTCCCAGACTATCAACTTCACATTGTGGCCCTGACACAGCTCAGGAAACCCGAGTGCTGGTTGGTAAAGGCAGAATGCTGGGTTAAGTCATAAGGAGTTGACTGACTTGGATTTTCACAATAACATAGAGCATTTGGAAGCAGTGGCAGCAGCTGAAATCTAGATCTCCTGCTCCCAAAAATGGCACCGACCATTTTCACATGACAGGAATGGATCTGGGTTGGGAATTGCACATGCACATTTCACAGAGACAGCTGCATTTATAAATTGCCAGTGCGTCCACTCATGTCTAACTTTGGTGACCCAGGTGTATGAAACACCATGTGCACAGATTAGACTGAGTAGCAGCATGTCTAAAATTTGTGGAGTTCTTTGGAGAGGTGGGCTACCATTTTGAGGAGATAGGATGCCCATTTTGATTTGGTCCCAGGACACCTTTCACGGAGGTCAGGTCCCTCTTGGGAGAGGTAAGGTGCCTCTTGGGATTGTTAAATGTAGATTTGAAAGTGTATTTCAAGTGCATAAGCCCATTAACTGTCAAGATCCTTGGAACTGTCACATGTGTTGAAATGAACTGTTAAAGGAAAATGTCAAAAGCAACTAGCAAACTGTCAAGGTATTTACAACTTCTGCCTTTTAAATCTTTGAAAAAATGTCTGGAGTGTTTTTTAAAAATGCTTGCCTTTTCAGTTTGTTGACATAAGCCTGAGGTTTGCCTTTACTATATTAGTGCTGCATGAGGAATTTCACAACCTTCCATATCACAGTAGGGTGCCTGCCATTTCACAGTTTGATTGATAGATCCAAGTGTTGGTATGAGTTGCTATTAAGTTGGCATAGGGGCTATAAAGTGCTATTGGAGTAAGAAGGGCATTTGGGGTAACATAGGAGCCATAAAGAGCTATGGCATGTGTGGGGAGACTGGGTTTGCATGGATGGAGTATGGGAAGTGTGTGGGGATGAGGAGTGAGGTTGGAAAGACATTTAATGTTCTACTTTTTTTAAAAATTTCAATACAATGCTGGAACCCAGAGGCAGGCCTTTTGCCTCTATACCCAGCAGACTCCACACTCATTCTGGGGCCACTCAGCCCCACCCCCAGAGAACTCCACCAGCCCAGAACCAAAATTCCAACTTCCGGGGCACTCTCTTGCAATGTCAGGTTTGGGGATCAGAAAATGACTTAACTCCGTGTTCCCAACCTGGGAGCAAAATCCAGATGTGTTATATTGTAATTGCCTATTCCATAGCTCCACAGGGATTTCCCACTCACCTGCAACCCACCCAGGGCTGGAATTCTTCAACTGATCACACCGGCAGGATCTTCTGGTCCCGCCGATGGTGCATCCCAGTTGCGGGTTTCCCAGCGGTGTGGGGTGCAGTCAATGGGAAATCCTATTGACGGTGGCAGGACCAGAAGATCTAGCCACCAGTGAATGGCGCCCTGCCTCCTGCCATGAGAAACACGCGGAGGGGAGGCCAGAGAATTCCCCCCTAGGTTAAATCCATCTTGGATTCATGACTGAACACCATTCTTTGGAGCTTTAACCCACTCCGCTGTCTACACCCAACTACATCCCCCCTTGACAATTAAATCTCTGTCCTGTGGCACCATTTAAAAAAAATAATTGTTTAAACATTTTTCAAGGACAGAATAAAATGTAGGATAATGGAATTGCAGTAGTGAGCTCCAGTTCATCAGTTCACACTAGCTGAACACAACAGAACAACTGGCCTCCTTCCATGCTGTAATTTCTATAAAAATCAACAATCTTGTTTTAAGTCACCACACACTACAATAATTACCCTGACATATTTTCCAATATTTAAAGTCTATGTTGAACATCATCAACAAACCTGCCTTGAATGACTTCAACTCCGTGGAAAATGTAATCAACAACTACACAACTTGCCACCAAGTGTTAAAATTAATCTCAAATACGATGTGCCTATCAGATCTGTGTCATTCAACTGGCCTATGGTAAGTGGCTCAGTAATAGTTCAATACTATAATGAGATGGTTGTAGCTTTGAATGAGAACTATAATTTGGACACACTCCACGGCTATGTTAATCATTTTTGGAATATTATAAGAATACTGTACTATCAACAGATGCAGAATATCTTAACTTTAGCCAAATAACTTAAATATCAATTCATAGCAATTTGAGCAATTTATTCTCTGAAAATTCCATTTTCTTCACCAAATTCTCTGGCAAAGATAAATAATTAAAAGGTGTTGAAATTTTTTCTCGTTTTTCACTTGGTTCCTTTTAACATGATAAAAGAATGCTGTAAAATATTTGTTTTTGATGGATTGAAGACATTCATTACAGATTTTACAGCATTTTGTTTACCTATAAGTTTAAAGAACGACTTGCACAGTAGTCAGCCACATTATAGAAAAACTTAAAGCTTGATAAATGGGAAACATTGTCCAGGGGGTTGTGGGTTGTGGACTGCTCCACTCCTGCCCCGCCAGGTGGTGCAATAAGAAAGGGGGGGCTGACATCTAGAGGGTTGCCATGATGCACGCAGGTCAGCCCCCCAAATGAGGTTCCCTCATTCTTTCCTGACCTTTATCATTTAGGCCATTAGAAACAGTCTGCCCACTCTCGCCTGCCTGCCCATGCCAGCCATACTATGGCATGAGCAGCATAATATCCAGATCAATAGACTTGCTAGCAAGCCTATTGTTGGATGGGTGGGCTGCCAATTATTGCGCCCACCTGCCTACTGTTGAAGGTGGGCAGAAAAGTGTTGGGCTTCCTGACCTATTTTATACGCTTTCTCCTACCCTATCCTATCAAAAACATGCCCAGCGGAAGCATGTAAAATCCAGCCCTGGGTAAGAAAGCAGCTATCTGTACTTCTAGTTTTAACTGCGTTTTAATAAGTGAACTTGAAACAAAGCAGCATAAATATTTTACTATGGGGCCATTCATGCCACACTCTGCTGCAGCCAAGTTGGAGAATTTGACGGCCAGCCAAATCTCTGTTCACTGCGGCAGGATGGGAAAATCCCGTTGGCTGTGAACGGTGGTATGATTTCCAAGACTTTCATTTAAAAAGTTATACACCAGAATTTTCCCATCCCACCTACCAAGAGAATTGTAGCAGGCAAGTCACGGACTATGCAAAGGTCTGTTGACCTCAGGAGAGATTTTCCAGACTTTGGGTGAGCGTAGCTGGAAAATCCCACCCATATTCTTTTTAACCTTGAACATCAAAAGGAGGAAGTAAAATAACTTTTTTTATTTTTAAATCCGTGATCTTTAAATCCTATATTAAAATATTTCCATATTTTTTGAAAATCCAGGAAATAAAGATGGTACAATGGCAAAAAATAGCTGGAAACAAAGGCCCTTACATTATGCTGTGAGGTACTGATACATGACTGATTAACTCTGAAATTCTCCTGCTAATTTAGCACAGGCACTAACACAGTTAAAATAAATGGATTAGGTTTTTCCCTAAAAGAGCAGGGGGAGGAATTTCAGACAAACTCTGTGTCTTGGGCCTCATGGCCTGCAGTATAATTTCAGAGCAAATTAAATTGTTAACCTGGCTACTTGAATTACTGTCAGGCAAGTGGCATTCAATAGATACAAACAGAAGCTGGAAAATCAGTAAGCAAGGATACTAACAATTTTTATTAGCATAACTACGGAAAAAGATCCAGCGAAGTGTCACTCATTTCCTCCAAGCCAAATTAGTATCCTTTACATTTACATTTGAAAACTAGGGCAATTCAGACTTCTGCAAAAGAGATGGTGTTGATCTGAATAGGCAGGCATGAGCAATAAATGTACCTCTTCTAAACTTAATTAAATGAAAATAAAAATGGAAATCCTTGGCTCTCACCCTCAAAAACACACAAGGATTTCTCATGCACACTTTCCAATTGCCATCAGCTGATGCTAGAATACAAGCTAATATTTGATGACCTAAGGATTTTGTTCATTTCCTGGAATTAAAATTTCATAAATATCATAAATCAGAAAATTCTTCAGAAGTAACGAGAAATCATTAAAAGATCTAGGGTGTGAAATTGGGTCTTTGGCAATAATTTTCAAAACAGGTGATTAAGAATCAGTAGCACATTTTGCACTTTGCCTGATTCTTTCACCCTGATTATTTTATCTTTTCCTACTAGCAACTAGTAATTGACAGTTAGAATCAATACCAAATAAGCAAACTAAAAACAACTAGTAGTAGAATAACTTGAATTTAATACACCAACAGGAATGTAAACTAAAGAATCACTATGTTATTTGATTCAAATAAATGCTCTTTTGTTTTCTACTGCTAATATTTTGTACATTGGCGATTTGTAGAAAAGTGCTTTGAAGATGGTGAGGCTAAGGTACTTTCTTTATATTTAGATTTGGTGTCTAGATATATATCTAAGTAAAATGCACAACCATCACATAATTCACTTCTGGTGGTGCCAATTTAACAATATTCAGGGTTGAGACTGAGCAGCATTTTAATAGTGACAGAGAAACAAAGGGCTCTTAGCATAAAATTTGTGAAATCAAGTTCTAATTTGAAGTAAATGAAACAGTATTGCAATGCCCGCACAGATTCTGTGAGGGAGTGTTGAATTAAATTGCTCCTGACATCATTAAAATCGCAGCCGTTAAGAGTAATTTGATGTGAATAAACAGTAAAATATTTCACAGCGAGATATCACACAAAAAGCCCATGGTACTGGTAAAGTCAGTGAAGGAATGCTGCCTTTAATACCAAAGCCCATCTGTGAAAACCATAGACCATGTTAAGTGAATCAAATTTTCTGATGGACGATTATATTTCATTTCTCTTTCCTCTGAACCAGAAAACTGCACTGTATTAAAAAAAATACATTTTATTCACAGATTAATAATCCATCTTTTGCCACTGTGGTGCATCATCTCGAGAATCAAATTGCTAGCAAAAGCTATACCGTATTTCATTATTCTCAACCTAAATAAGGTCTTCCTCATACATATTTTCTTGCAGCGAATTAACATTCTTGTTTCAAACTCCACTGACAGTTTTTAGATTCAGAAATGTATTATACAGGAGCCGACGACATACTCCTTTCTGACCCTTACACATTTGCTTTCTGTCATTTACAGAACATGCTGTCAGTGGAATCCTGATAAATGCTCTTGAAGATGTCACAGCAAAGCTTGGCCTTAATGCGAAACACATGCGGGTCAGTAACCCTCCATTCATCATCAAGAAGAGGGTCAAGCTACTGCTGGATCATTGATGGTCAAAAGCAATTAACCCTTTCATTTACTATTTCTGACAGGAGTATTCGGAGTGGGATTCTCCATTGCCGTGGATTAATCACCAATGTGGGTAGTTTCATCTTTTTTTATTACTTTACAAGCTGTTAATGTCAGACCAAACTTTGACAAGTCAAAATAATAGGAGGAAAGAAAGCACAACTGATTTCCAAAACTGCACTTTGTATATGGTTTAAGGCCATTTCCTCTTTAAAGATCTGTTAAATAGTTTGACATTTATCTTGTTTTTTTTTCATCTTGTATAATCTCAGCACTTCCATTGAAGCCACTGGAAAATAAAATCGGTCGACATGTAAAACAGGCAGCCGACCCAATCCTGTCAATTTCTTGTTGGTCGGGTTAGGTTAAAAATATCCCCAGAGAGTTTTCTTTCTGTGGGTGTCCTTGTGGACTAGTCATCTATGTGGCACTTTATCAAAAGCTTTGCTGCAAGCTGATTAAACAACATCCACTGTGTTCCCCCTTCCAAGGAGTTTGTTATCTCCTCAAAGAACTCTAACAGATTCGTCAGGCATGATCTCCCTCTTATAAAGCCATACTGGCTCCCTATTATAACGCTGTGTTTCTCAAGGCTCCTTCAGGATGCTATCCACTGCTTTCCTGATCATCTTTTTCTCAGTTTTTTTTAATGGATTGTGTGATTACACCAAAGATATTTTTAGATTTAACTTCTCTATGGTCGTTGAATGTTTCAGCAAGGTCTCTGGTGTTCACATTCCCACTTTCCATCACTTTTCCATATAGCTCTGGTGCCTAAGGTGTTGGTCAGTCTTTTTTCCCTTATTGACCTCTCTTCGCTGCAAAATGTTCAGTTGATACAATGATCGGAACTTTACGCTACTTGTATATTGGAAGGGGAATAGTTTTGAACAAGTTCATTGTCACTTTCTCTGGCTTTTAAACTCAACCCTCCATCTATGCAGTTCAAAAATCTTGTTTTTCCCTTTTTTAAAACTGCCACACACTGTGCTAATGTGTTCAGCGAGTACCCCCAAACAGTTCTTCTGTGCTCTATCTTGTAGATAAATCCCTTTTACTTTGTCGGGTTATTTCAATGTTCCCACTTTTGGACAAATTTATTGAGCAGCAACATATAATATTGATTTTCTAACCAGTGCTCCCTTTCAGAGTGGGCCAGTGAATTTAGTCTCCGAATTCAACTTTCCCCAATCTGATTATTTGTATTAATCCATTATATTAAATGGCATTTGCCACTTGCCAGACTAGCTACTTAATTTAACAAAATAAATTACCCATAGTTTTGCATGAAGTTTCAGAAATATTCTGATTTTTTTATACAGTATTGCTGATGTTATTTATCAGGTTCTTTGCCGTTCTTTGCCGTTACCTGTCTTTGGGGTTTAATTTACAGTGTAAGTGGTATTGCATCAATGCTTTTTGAGATTAAAATTAAACATTATAAAAGTCACAAAACCAAGAAATGAAAAGATGAGACAAGCAGTTTACAAAACTTTGTAGTGTTAGTTCTGCCTATATTGCATTTTGCTTTCGACGGACATATTCTCAGATGTCTATGACTCCTTTCCTTATCCACTGACATATGGCTAAATGATATGTAAATTAGAAAAAAAGTGCATGAAATAATGTGTCTCAATTGCATTGTTACTCAATCAGAAGTGAAAAATTGGTTTAGTCCAGTACCTGGGACTAACTATTTAGTTAAAAAAAACTGAACTCTTGATTTGATAAATAAATTTCCAATAAGAAACAGCACATATTGAATAACTATTTTGTTTTTCCTACCGGTTGAAAATACTTCCATTTGAATTCAGAATGTACAAAGCTACAAATACTACATTCTGTGGTGTAATGTTCTCTCCTGCACATCCAGTTGAAACTTTACACTGATATTGCATTGAACTTTTTAATTTTAAGAACATGCATTACATTTTAATGAAAGGCAGCCAGAAAGGGAGAAGAAACTTGTTACCTGCAATCTTTCAAAAATTGAGGTCTTAACAATTATTAAACAGTGGAATCAAATAACAAACGGTTGAGTTGATGTTTCGATGCATTCTGACACAAAGGCAGGATAGGGTTTTGCAATATTGTCTGTACCTTCAGGAGAGGTACCAGTTGAACAATATTTGCAGCATTGTTGGGAAAGGAGAATCATTGGGAAAGTACTCCAGGCAGATTTTATATATCTCCTTATTACAAGCTTTTACATTACAGTAGGGACATGTGTTAGATGTGTTTTAATACGCCAACCAGTCTCTTGTGATATTAGTCAAGGTAATCTGCAGTCTGGCATTAATATTTCACTGATAAGGTAGCATTGTATTTAAACTATCATGTCCCTTTAAGACTATTTCTCAGGTATTCCCTGTGGTATAGCCTAAATAAGCTCATTTACAGGGTAATTATTGGAGATTGGTAACTCCTGCAGTTGTGAAGAGGCAGGATGTCAGGTCAGAAAGAATTGATAGGAAATAACTTTTTTCTCTTTGACTTATACTTTTAATGAATAAAAGCTTGAAGTAAGTGTTTAAATATTAATACATGTTCATAAAGAAACTATTGAGATTTTCCATAATGTATTAATCTTGTAGCATATTCTGGATAATCAAATACATAACAGTGGCTCCTTACTAAAGAAAATGTACAACGTTCTTCTACCAAGTTTTGCCATTTTGTATCATGCGTTGCAATATTTTTGTCACAATGGCTTGAAATATGCATTCATTCAAAACACAGATCAGAAGGCAACAGATCAGCAACAACAAACTCCAGGGACTCCAAGACTGGGAAGTCATTGAGAGTCTTAACCTTTCACACATAAAAACTGCATTCACATGACACTCTCAACAAGGCGGTCTTTGGAAGCTACACAAAAAGTACGTTAGTCAGGGATGAAGTACAAAGAAGTTATTTTACTTGTTCTTATATTAAGAGTCATAAACAATGAGATATTGCAGAGGTAATGATTTTTGAGTTTATGAAAGTATATAGTGATGTATACTTTAAACCTATTTTTAAAATACTTTAAAGAGGCCTCTAACAAAGTTAAATACATTAGCATAACTTTGAATTTCAGATGATGCAGATAAATTGTTCCAGCTTTGGTCTTGTGGTTTACGACATGATCTAAATGCTTCGATACTGTGTGTGCTTTGTAACTCATTCCTGTGTATCCATGATTCTTTATGCATCACATGGAGTTGAACTAGATCTTATTACCTATAATATCACTGCTCAGAATGAAAGGGCACTTAGTTCCCACACCAATATGGACATAAATTCTAGATTCCTTCATGGTTTCAAAACAGTGAAAGACATTTAATCCATACAGTAATAAAACTGAACTTGATGGATTACACACCAGAAGAGGATTTTGATCAAAGACTTCTGCAATATTACTGCAGTATACATATTTTAACAACTGCTTATATTATTATCAATGGGGAAATACAGCTTGCAGAACAATACTCAAAAGTTAAACTAATTTGGAAAGAAAATGCATTATAGCACCTCGTGGAATGATCAAGTAATGTTTTTTAATTGTAATTGAAATGTCGGGATTCGCTGAAAGTATCGAATGACGGAGTAGTAAACATGAGAAAAAATGAAAAGTTCCAAGGCATAGAATGGTCTTTTTAAAAATTCCTTCAACAAAGCTATTAGCTTGCACCTATTAAATTTATTCCAAGAAAGCACCATTTGAAAGAAAATGATTAGCACGTGTAAATGATATATTAAAATGAAGAATGGGGCCTACTGCGATTACACAATTTATATACTACATTCGTCCCATGAGTCAGTGATGCTGTAACAACCCTGGTTTCACTCATCCTTCCTGTGTTCTAAAGCCCTGGGTCATAAAAACAAAGGTCTTTCCTCAGAAGCTAAGGATGAAAGTAGATCAGAGACTTTCAGCCTGTCACCTTTGAGTAGACACTGGCTGATAACATCTACAGATGTGCAACTGAGTTAATTCTTTCTTTATTTATTCTCCATCTAAAACCACGCTAATATTTATTGATTTTTGATACAGACGTTGTAATAAATGGTGAATAAAATTATTAGGGGAAAAGATGTTTCAGATGCTAGTATTTTGAATGTGGAGGTGACAGGCCAAATGGCCATTTCTCATCTTATATATTCCTATGTTCTTATAAAATTAGTAAGAGTTGAAAGAGCAGCTTGGCGCAGAAACCATTTTTTTTCTAACCGATTCCCTGGTGATATTTGTGACACTGATGAGTTCTTTTGAAATACGATGACTTGGGTTCACAACATTTATGGAATTACCAGTATCGTTCTGGCATAACAGGTCTATTGGCATAGAAAGTCTCCTAGATTTGAAATTTGTATTGATTGTGACTGTGTTGGTGTATGACTCAATATTCCCATCACACTTGATTTTGGCTTGACCATGACATTCACATGTGCTGGACTGTACCCCAAGCTGCACTCTCAGCTGGTTAAATGTATGCCAGAGCGAAAGGGAGTGCAAAATACAAAATAAAAAATAAACAGCCAAAGAAAAGTCAGAACTGAAATATCGCAAGTTTTTTGAAAACAGATCTGGATTTTTTTCTCACACGGGCTGGAACACAAAGGACTTAGGCTTCAGCCATAGCCTTGGTCAGACCAAATCTGGAGAACTGTATTAGTTTGGGCCACCACACCTCTGGAAGGATATATCAGCTTTGGGAAAGGGTGGGGTGTAAAATTTCCAGAGTTATAGCAGGGCTTAAAGGATTAAATTGTGTGAACAGGTTGCACAAATTTATCTTATATTTCCTTTCATATAGAGAGGAGTGGGGGGAGAACGTAATCTAATTGAGGTGCTTAAAACGATAAAAGGATTTGATGGGGCAGACAAAAACAATCATCTATTTACTCTAGGTGGGGAATTCAGAACAAGAGGGCAAAATCTTAAAATGAGATAAATCTTTCCTGGGTGTGATTATCAAGGAATATGAGTAAATGGGGAGGAAATGCAGATCAGCCTTGATCTAATTGAATGATGCAACATGATTGAGGGGCAGAATATTCTATTCCTGTTCCCTTATGCTATAATTTTACATAACTTGTGAGCCTGATTTTAACCCATTCAAAACCATTCCACTTGCAAAGAGTTAAAATCAACCTGTGAGTACACTTTCTCATTCCTGGATTATGCAGTGTCAAGATAGGCGCAAGGCAAAAGTGCACAAATATAAATAATTTCTGAATGCTGAACCGCAGCTTGTCAAGAATTATTCTTCATCGCAAACCAACAGTTTCCTCAACAGAACTGAAAGATAGCAATAGATGATGGTGCCGCTGTCCAAAGATGTGCGGGTTACGTGGATTGGCCATGCTAAATTGTCCCTTAGTGTCCCCTTAGGGGGATTAGTGGGATAAATGTGAGGTTACGGAGCTGGGGCCAGCGGTGGGCTTGGATAAGATGCTCTGTCAGAGAGTCGGTGCAGACTCAATGGGCCGAATGGCCTTCTTCTCCATTGTAGGGATTGTATGATTATTTTACTTCAAGGGCGATCTTCTCAGGAAATGACAGTATCAAAGCACCTCCATTGCAATGACATATTTGTCGCATACAGAGGTCACAATATTCATGACAACAGAACCAATAAATGAGATGGCAATGTGAAGAGCTTTTGAGTATTTTCAACACAAGACATTTAGAATTTCTCATTCCATAGTGTTTGATGCAGCTACACGCTTAATCAATTTCTTGTGGAAAAAGAAAATAAGATGTCAATTAATTGTGTGCTCAACGTGAAAATAAACCAGGAAGGTTCCTATTTGCCTTAAGGGGAAATTTGTTTATTCAGTCTTTATAGTTTTACAATACTCTGAACTGTTGGGTCTCTGAGTTATCAGTGCGCTGCAGAAAGCAGAAACAACATTGTGTGATGCAACTGCACATTAAATAAAGAATAAAAAGCCACAGATGCAAGGAGTCATTTTGGCCACCCTTTGTGCCATTAGAATCTAATTTTCTGCCTATTAAAATGTCCCTTACTATTCAGGCGGTAGCAGTAGCCAATGATTGGTGTGTAATTGACTATAATTGTCTTTTCACTTTTCATTTATGTCATTCCGTGCTTCCTTCTGTTCTTCAATTTATAGAAAGATTTTCAAGAAAATCCTACCTTTAACACTCTATCTCCTAGCTTTGAAATGACTCACTTTTAATTATAGATTCCGGTCCCTTGTGACCAATATTAAAAATTAACTGGTGTACATATCAGATGACACCTGTGTCCAACTTACGCTGACAAATGGAGACAGTATATTTTAATAAAACGATAATGTCAACTTTCCACCAGCTGGTAATACATTTAAAAAGTTTAAGGCCTTTCCAATGCTATCTGCAATCATTCCATCTGAGGATAATTTACTGACCCACTGGTAACAAAATGGATGTTCTGCAGAGTAGCAACATTCCGATATTAAATGTTAAAATCGCTTAACAAAGCATTGAAAGATAACCCATACATTTTAATCAAAAGGGCAAGTCAACATTGACAGTTCCTATTTGTGCACCTAATATTATTTCCTGAGCTACATTCAGCAAATAGAGTGGCTATTAATCATGTAGAATCAGTACAATCTCATCTAAAAGAGGTCCTTGTAGAAACAGCTCACTGGGCATACTGTTTGTCAATTACTCTTATGCTTTTTATCAATTCTCTCTTGAAATTCGCTGTTCAGTCTATAGATTTACTATATATAAAGTAGCACTTTTGAATCACACCCCAAACATTGTATGTTGCATATATCAGTCAGTGCCTGAATCAAAATGAAGAATGGTAAAATATACTTGTTAGGCACAATAACAGAAAAAAAACAAAGCATGCATGAAGCAACTGAAATAAAGATGTGAATTGCAAGGTCGGGAACATTTATCAATACTGCTGTTACAGTAACTTTGAATTTCACATTGGATAATAGTTTTAGTTCCATTTGTCAATACTTCTTAGTAGCTATTCTAAATATCATGTTTCAATTATTTTTCCACTGTGTGACTGAATTTTATTTTTTTTCTAAAAAATGATAGATGCAGCAAAATGTTTATCTTCTGAAGTGTCAAGGGAAGCAAGTATCTGAAAGATTAGTTTGAACAATGAGTAGCCACAAACTCACAGTCACATGAGCTGCACAGACAGATTTGTGCAATGATTTAAGTTTAGAAAATGCTTCTTCAGTTTTGCCTTGGGTAGTAAACTATTTGGTTCACAGATACAGTAGACACCCTGTTTTGAATCACAAAACTGACCTGAGGTGAGAGGCCGTTGCTAACTGTTGGGTTCATGGGATTGGTAGAGCCTGTAGGAGACACAAAGCTGTCTGTGTACCCTGAAAATCCATGCCTGCTGGTGGATAAGCAGTAAGCTGAACTGCTGTCTGGAGTAGAAGGGAGGCTGCTCTGGTGAACTGATGTCGGAGGCAGAGGCTGTGGCCTGTGAACTGTGTTGCTTGGATCTGAGATTGCTGAAAGCACAATAACATTTATTGTATCATTAATGCTGCATCATTTTCATTTCGTAAGAAACAATTCAATTGGGTCCAAAGGCAATGTGCGCATGTAACTGTTAAATTGTCAAAAAATACTTTAAAATGGTGATTACGAAAACATTTAAAATTTCAGAATTAATATTATAGTTTGATAATGCACTGTCTGCAGGAAAAAGTGACTGGAAAGTCTTTTTTTATTTGTTTATAAACACACATTGTGGTAATGTAAATGCCATCATTGCCAAGTGGCCCTTACATTTCATGTTACAGTGAACAAAATGATTTGAAGGCAAAGTATAGTGTTGGCATGGAGCCTCACTAGACAGAAAAGCAGGTCAGAGGATCTGATTCATCACCATACCTGATTAGCAACCCTCCAAATTTCCAGTGATTGATTTAAAAGCTGGAAAACCTAGAGTGCTACAAATTGGACACACTGGTCTAGATTTTCCCTGAACAGAGTAAATCCTGATGTCAGGACCATATGTGGGTCCCAAGCGCATAATGTAGGCAGCCGGACTGCAGTGGCAGGAGGCAGCTTCTAATCAGCCACCGCAGGGCTTGCAGTTAAGGATGGCAGAATGTTTCTCCACTGCCAATCCGATCAGTGCCTCTCATGGCAGCACCAAGAGAGATGGCCAACACTGAGGTTGCAGGGAGAATGAAAGGCCACCTCCATTTTGAGGCACCCTTACTGGGGAGTAAGAATTTTTTTTTCTTCTCGTCAGAGTCAGGCAATTAGACTACAACAGTTAGAGTGGTAATTTCTCTAAACCCATTGGCCATGGAGGTGGCCTTTGCAACGAGGCTTGGAGCCTCTGGCTCTGATGCCCGCCACCTCCTCACCCTTCTTGTACCTGGCTTATCCGACAGAGCCCATTCACCACTGGCAAAATGCCAGCAGCCCCTCTCAAAATGCCCCCCCCCCCCCCAAGAGGTCATTAATTATTTCAATTCACTGACCATCTCCAGGTGGGCAGCAGGTTGGCAACATGGCCCAGCAGTGGGACTGCAAGAGGATCCCTCTTGCCATGGCTCCGCAGCATTTTAGGAGGAACCCACCTCCTAGCTTGCCACCTGCTAATTCTGCTCAATGTAGCCTATCCCAAGTCTTCAACCTGTGTTCAATCAAGTAAGGGTGCATTTTGGGAGCATAATCTTACAAAACCTATCTTTTGTTTAGCTTTTTTCCTCTCGAGCAAAAATAGTATTTGCTAAATGTTCTCTCAGAAAGACAACAAACACTCATCCTTCTTACTAGTACAATAGCAATTGCACCTCATTTAACATACCAAATACATGTTACATTAAAGACAGCCTCAATATGATTAAAAGAGATGCATTATAATGTCTTGCATTATATATTGTTGGATTGATCACTCCACACTATAAACAGAACAATATTTAGTACCATAAATGTTCTCTTAAATATTTATGAATAATATTGGACTTCACCTGTACTGAGAAATGTATGCATATATTTTACATCCCCTTGTCATTTTCTATTTGCATGAAGAGTGCAGGTGTAGAAAGGTTCAAAAAGCCTGACTTTTGACCATTCAAAATCCATTCACTTGCATAGCATTAAAATTGAGCCCTTGCATCATGTCTGCCTCGAAATTCTAGAGATTGGAGGGCAATTTCATTCTTTTCCACCATTATGCATCGCTACCTATTTTAGCATCAGTTCCTCTTAACGTGCATTAGCTCTCAGTTCTTTCCACTCTGGGGCCTGGTTTTATATCCTGCCCATGTTGATGGGATGAAAGTCTCCAGTGTCTGCTGGCTGCAAGGGTCCCATATAATAATGGTGAGCCTTCCTGTAATCAGTCCCTAGTGAATGTGGATCCATTCACTAATTTGAGCTAAATTGGACATTTCAAGGTGGAAATAGGTTTTCGGTTGTGGTTTGGAATGAGCAACTTCAATGGAAGAAAAATATGATCGCAGTGTAAAATGGGCTGCTGATTTGCTGTCACTCATTTTACACTCCAACCAAAGAAGAATTTCACTCCACCCTTCATTTCTTATTTAAGATGGAAAAGATAAATGAGAGCAGTAGAGAGGTACAATTACGTAAGCATCTATGAGTGGAAATATTTCCTCCATGGACTATGCTATAATGAAATGCTCAGCATTGTTTATGCAAAAGTTTATGATTTTGTTACACACGGATTGTGGAGGCAATCTTTTACCATGTGGGGAAGTGTAAAGTGAGTTTAACTTCACATTGAATGTGATTGATAGCACTAGGTCCCAAACTGGTAAGTTTTCCATTTCCTTGTGCCAACATCTTGAGGATAAAAATTCACCCCAAAATGTTTCCTTAAATCTACACACTAAACTTGTTTGATAGCTATTTAGCATAACTGGAGGTTATTTCAATGCCATGCAACATCTGGAAAAAATGACTGCAGCAGAAATGTCAAACCGCTTTTAGGAACCGTACAGAAAAGCCTCGTAGGCACAGAGATCAAAACAAATGGAAAAACTTCATTACTGGGGGGTAGAAAACAAATTAATAACAATTATTAAAATTTTGTTTAGTTGCCCCACAATTTTAAAAATGATTGAGCTATTCTTAAATAATTTTGCAGAATAACCACCTTTACCATCAGAATAGGGGATCTCCAATATTTAAATAGCATTGGAGAAAAAATTGTCTTGAGGCATTAGCACTGGATGAGCCAATTGTTATGTCCCACTTGATATTTTTATTTAGTTCTACTGAACTCAATGGGATGAAGCATCAGATTGTAATATTACAGGCAGCCTAAACCATAATAACCATTAACACCACCACTCAAGAAGAATTTCTACCCCTATCTTTATTCTCCCAAGCTAGGGTAATACAGAATGTAGCTGAAGGAAATATCACATCAGATGCTGTAGCTATTGTGAAATTATTTCCTTTTTCTTTCCTTCTGGAACAGTTCACTTTTCTTACTGCACCATTATAATCATAAGCAATAAAGACAAAAGCCAATGCTAAATTCTGGGGCTTTTTTCTGAAAGTTTCTTGGCTTATTCTAAATAATTCAGGAGCACACAGATCTGGGCAGATGCTTTGAATTGACAATTCCGAAATCTTGTGCTGTAAGAGATACAGACATCAAATGTTCACATAGCTTAAATAGGAGGATTTGTTTTACCCTGTGGTATGGATGTAGGAGGATAACTGGCATCAGACAGCTGATAAGGAGACAACGCTGGCATTGCTGTAGGTGGGAATCCTCCAGGGATCAGGTGATTAAATGCCAATAGTTGATTGGCTCCTGCTTGTTTCCTCCAACGAGCACGGCGATTGCTGAACCAAACCTAATAAATTAAACAGGATCACTTCCAGGACAGTTTTAATTGAATTGAATTTATTTTAGCACAATTATCACTATAATTAAAGTGTGAATAATAAAATGAAAATAAACGAGGATGAGCAGAGTAATTCACAGCTCGTGTGCAAAATAAAACGCCCACTAAATGTGAAGTGAAATATTCCAATATACTGATTCAATTTTGAAATATGTTTACTTAAGACTGCATTGGGACTATTGAAAATTAGCATGATGTAACTCAAAATATTCTAATTGAGCCAAATATATATCTATATACCAGTATTAATGATGCATTGAAGATTTACATGATTAGGCAATTATTTGCAGCAATCCTGATGGAATGATTTTGGAAATTAAGCTATTACAAATCTCAAACTCTCCAGGACGATGCCAAAGTAAATGCCAAATGCAAAAGTCTCCTCTATCTTTACCCAAATATTGCTGCAATCAGTGACCTTTAGGCTAACTCAATAGGGCATGCTCAGACTCACTAGGAATAAGGAATTTTCAAGGAAATAAGACTTTCAATAATCTGGTATAAATCTGGGCACGTTCCAGTTCATGTGAAGGTGTCTGTACAGAACCTGAACACTTCCTGAACAAATCCAACATCTATTCCTTTTATTTTCAAAAACATGTACAGCTCCTAATTTATTTCTGTGCAAATGATAATTGTGTGGAATTAAACATGTCGAAGTTCTTAAGCAGTTAACTGTCATCAGGTGTTTTATTGCAGTGCAGATGTTTTGGGATAACGGTCTCGATTTAAAAGGAGCAAAGAACCGTCATATGGCTGTCATTTTTTTTTTAAGTGTTAAAATTTATTACAAGAAATAAAAGTTGGCAGACTTAGTATTCCTACTGTTTGAGAAAAGTTAAATTCCCAACACTGAACCATCGTGAAGAAGTCACTGATTGACTTAAATCTGTCATTCATGCTGGGTTTAGTAAAAGATCCATATGTTAGTTGTTCTGGGGAATTTAGCAGGGAAGTAGATCACAGCAAGCCACATAAAAGATGATAGGCCTCATGAGACCAAATGAAGCTGTGAGGAATGCAGAGAAGTCACAGGGTTAAAGCTACATTGTGGCAGCTGCTGCATTAATGTGGCTCCTGCATGCACTGAAGGGCAAGTACTTAGAAAGTGTTAGTACTCGTACTTCACTCACAATCACTCCTGGAGCTCTGAAAGTTGAATGTTTGTGTAGATAATAAAGATTTTGATGGTGAACGGCAATTACATTATGTGTTGCAGCTCTTGTTATTTTCCAGCACTCCTTTGTGATGTTAGACAAATGCCCCAACATGTGTGAGATAATACATCTATAGAGAGAGGCAACTACCCTAAATTACTTTAACCAGCCCCATAACCACAGCACTTTTCCTTCCTTGTCATGTGATCCCACAGGTGTCGATAGCCCTCTAGTGTCTCAACAGAGCAGCCAGTGTGTTGGATATTGCTTGAGTGTTGGAATTGGTGGACTATTCAATATGGGATTATTGCAGTTGAGTCTGACAGAGTTCTTATGTGATGGCCATTCATGCACATTTTCTAACTGAGTGCCAGGATAATGATTGAGAGTAGAAGCCTGGTTAATTGCTCCTCCTTTTAACCATGCGGCTTTGAGGTCCATTTGTAGTTCCTAACCAAGATCAACAAAATATGGGGATCGAACCTGACACCATTCTGGTCCATCTTACTTAGGATCCTCTTAGGTAGTGCACGACAAGCCATCAGGGCAGCTATCCAAAATTATTAATGCTTAATGTCATAGTGGTGATGAGGTGCAGTCCAAGAAGAAACAAGCCATTGACTCTTGTTCATTATTACTGACTTGCTTAATTTTCGAGATCAGCCATGCTATCAGGGAGAAATAGTGATGCCTATTTTGATATGGAGCATAGGTTCAGCAGGCAGCGAGTGGAAGGCACTGACCATTTTGATGGTCAGGATGCACTTAAAAATATTTGATAGAAGCGCTGTCCATGCTTTTCCAGATCTGATACACAACTTACTGATTGGGCATGGTGGACTCGTGAGAAATCCAACAACTCAGTCACTAAGACAGATCTGGGGAATTCTGCATTATAGGTGAGATCCAGGCAAGGAGTGATGGTAATTGAGTAAGTAAGCAGGCAAGAGAATTTTTGTTGTACAGCTAAATGTACATTTAGGCTAGTCTTGAAAAATGCACCTGAAAGAATGCAGCAGCCATTTCATCTCCAGAAATCCCTTCAAGGCTGCATTCCTAATCTTGCAACTGGATGGTGGTTGCACAGTGCAAATGCAATGTAATTACCCTTCAAAATTGTTGTAGGGTGTTATGTACGTCATATGACACCAGTTTACAGATAGCAGTGAGATAGCCTCAATGCCTTAAATTTGTGCTTTGGGTGGGGAAATATTCTTACTGCTCCCAGCTTTCTACTCCTGGGCCCCTGCAGACATACTGTTCTGAAAAGGTTCCAGCACAATCCCCACGTCTAACTTGCTTGGGTCACCCCTCCACTGGTGGATCCATCAAGAGGCCAGAAATGGTCTCCCACCTCATTTGGAGGCTAATGCTGGGCTTGTGCTTAAGAGAATGCAAGTCCAGTGATGCTGAATTTGAGAAGCACTAAGAATCCTGGAGGCCTGGGAACACATAACTGCCACTGCAGTTTCTGCCTCCACTTTCTCTTCCCTAGGCAAAATGAACAGGAAAATCTTTGATATTTTCAGGGAAAGAGACAGTGAGTGGAAATAGAGCAAAGGGCTCTAGAGGAGGAAATTGGCAATGACACAGACAGAGACACCATGACATTGTTCTCCTATAGTACTGAAGTTCTAATTGTAATGGGGTCATTTCCAACTCACTGCTGGAGCAATGTGGAAAGCAAAATTGGATGATTTCTACAATGATAGTTGTAGCTTATGAGTTTTGAGCAATATGAGTGAACAACTTTCATTCTACATTAATATATTGTGATATAATGCTCTGATTCTTCAAATTTGTTCCCAAGCAAAAGGATAGTTAATGACAATAATCCATAACACATATTATCTGCACGCAAGTTAAATCTGTGCTATAACGAGTATGTATTAATGTGTAGTAATTTCTCCCGTTCAGGTCGTAACCCACATTATTAGTATAAATAAAACTCTTCTGGTGTAGAGCAGTTTCATTTATGTCATTGATAAGGCCTAATGATAAATGCTCTTGGCTATGTTTATCAGCAGCAAAGAAGCCACTCTATGATTACTTTGTTCTCATCTACACTCAGTCACACGCTTAACGTCATTTCATTTTAGGTACTGTGTGCATCTGAGCACAGGTGTATATATCAGATCAATCTGCTTTAAGATGCTTGAAAGCTCCAAACTTATTACATCGCATCCAAAAACTCTTAATAAACAGGGGATTGGTTTATCACAGAGCACTGTGTTCAGTAATGCAATAAATCAGAGTGTATTTATTAAATCAGCCTGAGATTTTTGAAATCCAACAAAAGTACTTCAAAATACATTCAACGAACTAAACTGACTAAACTCAATTTTTCACGTAATGAACAAATCAAATTCGTTTTGAAATAATGCCTTCTATGAAATTTCACAAATGATTAATGTTTAGAATTTAGTATTGCTCTTTGGCGCATAATACACAGACAATGTACAATTTCAGCTGACAAATCATTGTGTTACCTGTACTCGTGCCTCTGTGAGCTTAGCTCTCTGTGCAAGTTCCTCTCGAGTGTAAATGTCCGGATAGTGAGTTCTCTCAAATGCTCTTTCTAATTCCTCCAGCTGCTCTGCTGTAAATGTTGTGCGGCTACGACGCTGTTTCCTCTTTAGAGGGAGGTCAGGCTCCGAGTCGATATCTGATGCCTCGTCTGAATTATTTGCTGTGAGAAACAAGTTAAATTAATGATCTGTAGTACAGAGACATGTGACAACAATTTCACAGTTGGGTTAATTCACAAAAGCAAATGTTTATAACCTGATTTGTGTTTACATGCAAGCCCTTCACAAGATGTCCATTCACAAATGAATTTGTACATCATGTACGCTTCGAGTTGCAGCAGAAAGGAAGTGTGCCACCAATGGCAAAACATCCATGAGCAAGAATTTTGCTTTAGGTTTCTGTTCATTGCTTTATGTACAGTTAAAAAGAAACGAGGACTTGCATTCATATTGTGCCTCTCATAATCTCAGTATATTCCAAAATGCTTTACGACTAATGAAATAATGTAGTCATTATTGTAATGTAGAAAAGGCAGTAGCCAATTCATTCACAGCAAGATTCCAAAATCTGCTTTTTAAGTTTACTTATTAGTGTCACAAGTAGACTTACATTAACACTGCAATGAAGCCACTGTGAAAAACCCCTAGACGCCACACTCCGGTACCTGTGCAGGTACACTGAGGGAGAATTTAGCATGGCGAATGCATCTAACCAACACGTCTTTGGACTGTGGGAGGAAACCAGAGCACCCGGAGGAAACCCATGCAGACACGGGGAGAACATGCAAACTCTGCACAGACAGTGACCCAAGCCAGGAATCGAACCTGGGTCCTTGGCGCTGTGAGGCAGCAGCGCTAACCCTGTGCCACCGTGCCATCCTATTGATTGAGGAATAAATATTTGTTGGGACACAGGGAAGAAATCTCATTTTCTTAAAAAAATGCCATGAGATCTTATACATCTACTTGAGAATGTAGACAAAGCTTTCCTTTGATGTCAATCTGAAAAATGGCATCTTCTCTCCATACAGCTATCCCTCATTTTGCACGCCTGATGTGTTCCAAAAAAGTATGCTAAGGGAAAACGTGCTAAATGAAAATAACTTTCCCATAAGAAAAGGTTACATTTTTGATACCCTGGGGGGAATTCTCCAGCCGTTCACGCCAGCGAGATTCTCCGGTCCCGGGTTTCACGATGGCATTGGGTGACATCAATCGGAAATCCCATTGATAGCGACAGGACCAGAGAATCCCACCGCCAGTGAACAGCACGCCACCTCCCACCACCAAGTAGTACGCAGCTGGGAGGCGGGTGAATTTCCCGCCTCACATAATATTTTATGTATTGACTTAATGTATTTTACAACTATGAGGTTTGTGAGATTATTATATGTTGGAACTGTAGCTTTAAATTTAAGGTAATTGAAGGAGTCATCTGTTCTGAAGTCTGCCTGACTGTAAGCCTGGATGGTTTGATTAACAGAAATCAAAGGAAGGCTTAGATTGTTCCACTGAGAAGAAGGTGCAATGTAGTTATATTTGCAGGCAATGGCAGCTGTCTCTGGGTTTGCAATGAGTACACTCAATCTCCCAAAGTTTCAGAACGGCGAGGAAGGTACCAGTTTGTGCTATAGACGGCCCATTCACTTCTAAAAGGAAATGGAGTTGGGATTAAGGATAGCTAATTAGCATTTCTTAATGTGTTTCGCATTGTCATGGGGAAGAGGGCAGAGGAAGCTATTTTAGAGATCAGATTACAGGCTCCCCTACAAATCAATGAAAATCTCAGCCATCAGAAGTTCTGCATGGTCAGCAGAGGGACTGCTTGGCTTTGTGAGCTGCCACAGCTGGATGTGGGAGGGAGACGGTCATTAGTCAAAGAGGTGATTCCAGCAGCCTTCTACAGAGTCCAGGAGATTTTGTTCTGGCATGGCCGGTGGTGGGGTGGGAAGGAGAATCATCAGAACAGGCTTTACTGTTGGAGATGGATTTAAGAAACTCTGAAAACTGAGAAAGGTACTTGGAGATGGTCACTCAGAGTGGGGATGCGGGAACCCATTGGAAGTTGGGAGCGACTGTGGACCATTTGTTATGATGACCAAATGCAATTCCTGACCCATGCAGAACAACCAATGATAAACTGAAATCTGAGGTCAGGTGGGGTGGCAGCACTATTCAGGAGAGTTCCCGAAAAGCTCAGAACAGAGAATGTTCATATTGCACAGGAGTGCCAGCCTAGATTATCTGATAAAATGTTTGCAGTAGCCTTGATTCCATAACCTACTAGCTCAAAGGCACGAGTGCCATTGCTGACATTCTCTGTACTCTGTAATTAAAGGAAAATATCAATCCCAGAATTGCTGAAGTAGTCTGATGCAAGCAAAAGCCTCTGTAAACCCAGAAGCATGTTTTATGTGAGTGTTGAATACTTAAAGTGTTAACAGTAATTTTATATCAGCAAGCTTTAGAAAACTTGCTTTATGCAAAGATTATTTTTGTTCCCTGTATACTATACCTTCGGTAAAATTTGGGTCCTTTGTGTAAACAGGGACTGAGCAGTCCAACACTAATGCCACCTGTCAATGAAAATAGTTTAACAGCGATGGTCAATTCCAGGAAGGTGTGGTTTGTAACTCTCACCAACTGACCTCTGCTCTTTGACCCCTGGCTCTAGGAACTACAGTTTTAGTGGAGTAAGGATGCAAATTAAATCTTCACAGAATTGACTTCCATAGTAGCATTCGGAACTCATTTTACAGTCACTCAGTCTGGGCACTTCTTCTGCCTGTATACAATAACACTTCAGCATTATGTATGAACAATAAAATGAACTATGATTTTATGCTGAACATCTTTCTTAGCTGATGGTAATTCCAATGAGATTTAATTTTAATTAATGCAATGAAAAATAAAGATGACATTTTGTGCCAATAGTGGAAGCACATTATTCGAAATGAAATTTTAAAGGACCCTGCAGAAGATTAAATTCAAGCCACAGCAATGGCTTTAACTAAGACTCCCAACAGCTTCATTTTAGCAGTTGCTGAAGGGCTGTTGTATGATTGTACCTGTTCTACAAATTCAATTTCAGTTGAACTATCTTCACAAGTGTGTACTAACCTGTTTGCACAGACTTACATGGGAGGAAGTAACAAGATCTTTTGGAGTCAATTGAGCAGCAGTTCTCCTGAATTAGAATTATAAACTTTTCAAGCTGCTTTATCAAAGTTCTGCCGGGTCACCAGGCTTTATGCCGTGTGGGTTACCCAGTGCCAAATTATCACTGACACTGTGTAAGTGGTCGTATAAGGGTGAATGTTACTGAGATGGTGCATGGAAATAACTGCGTTGCAAAGAAATGGAGAAATTTGTGGCAGGGAATGTGGGGTCAGATCTTACAGTTGGTACTCCTGTTCAGTCAAGCTCTCAACACCCTTGTCCTTATCATCATCATCAAAGTACCCCAGCAAGGATTTTCTTCCCTCCTGATCCTCCTCCTCACCATTATCATCACTGTCCTTCTCTTCTTCATCTTCTGCCCCCTGTTGCTTTGATGGACCTAGAGGCAATTAAGGGTATAAACTAAGAATATATGAGCATAACCTCCTTGGGAAAAGGAAAACAGAGAAGGGTAGGGAAGCATTTGCCTATGCGCTGTTCCATAAATTGCCATGGCTACTCTGCAAATGTTCACGCACTTACCTGACACCTGCGCTATATGACCACTCTCACCATGTTTCACAATGAGAGCAGAGTGCTCTTAGATGGAGATAGCTTGCATTTGTACAGTGTCATTTATGACCTCAGGACATCACAAAGCCCTTCAAAGCCAATGATGTACTTTTAAAGTCTCTATTGTAATGTAAGGAAATACGGCAGATACTTCCCACAAAGCAAGGTCCCACTAACATCCAAAATATATATAATTAGATAAGCTATTTTAGTAATAGTATTTGAAGATATATATTGACCAGAATGTTGCTCCCTCAGTACCATGCTAAATATAATGGCTCATCTGCTTTCGGGTGAAAAAACCTATGGCCAGGATGTGACGAGCCATTCAAATGTCTGTTGACTTTGGGTGAACCAGAAGATCCTACTGACGGAAGGGGCCAGTGAATCCCAGCCTATAATTTATTGTTGGGATGCTCATAGATTTCACGAAGGGTTGATTTCTAATAAAGCATCTAGTTTTCAATAAAGGATCAGGTGACCAAGTTGCCTGGGAGATAAGTAATAGAATAGCAAAGGGTCAACAAGAAGTTAACTATAGAGTTGAGTAGATTATGAGTGACTCTGGTCTTGAGCAGTATTTTTAGAACAATCTGGCTGCACAGCAAGGAACATATCTTTCCTGCAGAATTCACTTGAAATTTGGTGCACTGGCTTAAAGAGTTTAAACCTCTTGTTAACTAAAGGATTTCTGACAATGATTTGGACATCTAGGAATATATGTAATAGAACAGAGAATATAGAAGGTGGCAAGCATCTAACCTCAGGCAGAGCAGAAAAGGTGATAAGTATGAGAAAGGAGGTAGTCATTCAGGACTGAGGGTGTTGTACCTAAATGTGCGAACAAGGTAAATGAGCTTGTTGCGCACATTGAAATTGGCCGGTATGATGTTTTGGACATTACAGAGACATGGCTGCAAAGGGATCAAGGCACGGATCTAAATTCCAAGGACAGGCAGATAGGCAAAGGGGGCGGTGTTGCATTGTTAGTAAGGAATGAGGGTAAATCAATAGCAAGAAGCGATATAGGATCAGAAAGCATAGAATCCCTGTGGGTAGAGTTGAGGAATCACAAAGGTAAAAAGACCTTGATGGGAGTTATGTACAGGCCCCCTAGCAGTAGTCAGGATGTGGGGCAGAAAATAAATCAGGAGATATAAAAAAGGCAATATTACAATAATCATGGGGGACTTCAATATGCAGGTGGACTGGGAAAATCAGGTAGGTAGTGGATCCCAAGAAAAGGAATTTGTGGAATGTCTAAGAGATGGTTTTTTGGAGCAGCTTGTGACAGAGCCTACTAGGGCACAGGCAATTCTGGATTTGGTGATGTGTAATGAGGCAGACTTGATTAGGGAACTTAAGGTGAAAGAACCCTTAGGGAGCAGTGACCACAATATGATAGTATTTGCCCTGGAGTTTGAGAGGGAAAAGCTGGAATCAGATTTAACGGATTACAATTAAATAAGGGTAACTACAAAGACATGAGGGAGGAGCTGGCCAGAGTTGATTGGAAAGAGAGCCTAGCAGGGAAGACAGCGGAACAGCAATGGCAGGAGTTTTTTGAGAGTTATTTGGGAGGCATAACAAAAATTCATCCCAAGGATGAGAAAACATGCTAAGGGGAGGACGAGGCATCCATGGCTGCTGAGGGAAGTCTCGGACAGCATAAAAGCAAAAGAAAAAGCATACAAAGTGGCAAGGATTAGTGGGAAGCGAGAGGATTGGGAAGCCTTTAAAAGCGAGCAGAGGACAACTAAAAAAGCAATAAGGTGGGAGAATATGAAATATGAGTATAAGCTAGCTAATAATATAAAAGAAGATAGAAAGAGTTTTTTTCAATATATGAAAGGTAAGAGATTGGACCACTGGAAAATGAGGCTGGAGAAGTAATAATAGGAAACAAAGCAATGGCAGAGGAACTGAATAGTTACTTTGCATCAGTCTTCACAGTGAAAGTCACCAGTGGGATGCCAGAGCTCCAGGATAGTCAGGGGGCACAAGTGAGTGTAGTGGCCATCACTAAGGAGAAAATCCGGGGGAATCTGAAAGGCCTGAAGGTGGATAAATCACCTGGACCAGATGGACTACACTCTAGGGTTCTAAAAGAGATAGCTGAGGAAATTGTGGAGGCATTGGTGGTGATCTTTCAGGAATCACTGGAGGCAGGGAGGGTACCAGAGGACTAGAAAGTACCTAATGTAACATCGCTGTTTAAGAAGGGTGGGAGGCAGCAGACGGGAAATTATAGGCTAGTTAGCCTGACTTCGGTCATTGGCAAGATTTTAGAGTCCATTATTAAAGATGAGATTGCAAAGTACTTGGAAGTGCATGAGAAAGTAGGACTGAGTCAGCATGGCTTTGTCAAGGGGAAGTCATGTCTGACAAATCTGTTAGAGTTCTTTGAGGAAATAACAAGGAAGTTAGATAAAGGAGAGCCAATGGACGTGATTTATTTAGATTTCCAGAAGGCCTTTGACAAGGTGCCGCGTAGCAGACTGTTAAATAAGTTAAGTACCCATGGTGTTAAGGGTAAGATCCTGGCACGGATAGAGGATTGGCTGACTGGAAAAAGGCAGAGAGTGGGGATAAAGGAGTCTTTTTCAGGATGGCAGCCAGTGACTAGTGGTGTGCCTCAGGGGTCAGTGCTGGGATCACAACTTTTCACAATATACATGAACGATTTGGAGAAAGGAACTGAAGACGCTGTTGCTAAGTTTGCAGATGATACAAAGATATGTAGAGGGACAGCTGGTATTGAGGAAGCAGGGGGGCTGCAGAAGGACTTGGACAGGTTAGGAGAGTGGGCAAAGAAGTGGCAGATGGAATACAATGTGGAAAACTGTGAGGTTATGCACTTTGGAAGGAGAAATGGAGGCATAGACTATTTTCTAAATGGGAAAATGCTTAGGAAATCAGAAACGCAAAGGGACTTGGGGGTCATTGTTCAAGATTCTCTTAGGGTTAATGTGCAGGTTCAGTCGGCAGTTAGGAAGGCAAATGCAATGTTAGCATTCATGTCGCGAGGACTAGAATACAAGAGCAGGGAAGTATTCTGAGGCTGTATGAGGCTCTGGTCAGACCCCATTTGGAGTATTGTGAGCAGTTTTGGGCCCCGTAAGTAAGGAAGGATATGCTGGCCTTGGAAAGGGTCCAGAGGAGGTTCACAAGAATGATCCCTGGAATGAAGAGCTTGTCGTATGAGGAATGGTTGAGGACTCTGGGTCTGTACTTGTTAGAGTTAAGAAGGATGAGAGGGGATCTTATTGAAACTTACAGGATACTGCGAGGCCTGAATAGAGTGGACATGGAGAGGATGTTTCCACTAGTAGGAAAAACGAGAACCAGAGGGCACAACCTCACGTTAAAGCGACGATCCTTTAAAACAGAGATAAGAAGGAATTTCTTCAGCCAGAGAGTGGTGAATCTGTGGGACTCGTTGCCACAGAAGGCTGTGGAGGCCAGGTCATTGAGTGTCTTTAAGACAGAGATAGATGGGTTCTTGATTAATAAGGGGATCAGGGGTTATGGGGAAAAGGCAGGAGAATGGGGATGAGAAAAATATCAGCCATGATTGAATGGCGGAGCAGACTCGATGGGCCAAGTGGCCTAATTCTGCTCCTATTTCCTATGGGAAAGCAAAGCTGAGAAGACAGACTGAGATGTAGATGGAGGAGATTTAAAGGGAAAACTTTGCTGGAAATAAGCAGAAGACCTAAGAAATCTCAATCCTCACTCAAATCTTTGAAATAGTACTCAGACAAAGTGGTTAACCCCTCAAATTTTGGTAAGTGTCTTGGGTTCTGAGGGTGCAAATCAAATGGTTGTGGAAGGGAAATTGAGTAAAGTTCAGTTAGAAAATAAATAACTGTTCATTGTGCTTTTAATATCTTTGAGCGGAATTTTGCCATCCCGCCTCCACGGAAATCATAGCAGGCGGGACATGGGCCATGAAGAAGGCCGTTGACCTTGAGTGGAATTTTACGGAGTTGGGGTGAGCACGGCCAAAAAATACCGTCCTTTTTTGTAACTGATCATTTGAAATATGGCATGGTGGCACAATGGTTAGCACTGCTGCCTCACAGCGCCAGGAACCTGGGTTCGATTCTGGCTTGGGTCACTGTCTGTGCGGTATCTGCACATTCTCCCCGTGTCTGCGTGGGTTTCCTCCGGGTGCTCTGGTTTCCTCCCACACAGTCCGAAAGGTGTGCTGGTTAGGTGCACTGACCCGAGCAGGCGCCGGAATGTGACAACTAGGGGAATTTCACAGTAACTTCATTGCAGTGTCAATGTAAGCTTTACTTGTGACTAATAAATAAACTTTTTTTTTAAATGTGGCGTCGTTGTGAATGTTCATGTTCCTCAATATTTTTGGCTAGCAAATTTATTTTAATTTAACCTGTGACTCCTGTCGCTTCATTCTTTCAGTAAACACAGGGTTTTCAGACTCTTAAAAATAGATAAACACATTACAGGTCTCTTCTGAGATCATAACAGCATTATTATGTGTTCAAGTCTCTTAAAGTGGGCTTGAATCCACAACCTATTGACTTGGGTTGTGGTCTTGAAAGTGCTATATAAATGCAAGTCTTTTTTTAAGAGTGTGCTACCACTGAACAAAAGCTGACATCATTCTTTTCACTGACCTGCTCCCTCCTTTTGTGTGACCTCTGCATCTTCCACTTGAAGACATACTTTAAAAATGTCATATAATTACATATGAACCATCCATTACAGCTACCTGAAAGTTAACTGAACTGTGTCAAACACTTTCCTGCTTATCTGCTGTTCCTCCAGCCAGCTGTTTAAAATCTCCCTTATTTATTGCCTTTTTGAAGGTGATGCTCCTAATTTGCAAGCCACCTCCCCATAGGTTACACTTCTGAACTGAAAATGGATATTTAAATTAACTGACCCCACAATTTATGGCAGGGTCAATGCTGGAGAGGATCAGTGAACAAAATGTTTGCCTCCAGGCACAACAGCAATATAAATGGCCCTATTGATTTTCAAGGCCTGTAACTTTACTGAACATGAAGCACACTTATGGGGCTGGATTTCACAAGGGTGGGCATATTATCTGACCACTCTCCCCATCCCCTTGCAAGAGACAGCCGGCAGCTGACACACCTTTCTTTAAATAAAAAGCCCGCCCTGCAACCGTAACACACCGCCAGTGGACTAACCAGGCAGTGAGTGGAACTTCAGCCTCTCAGTGGGAGAAGGTCCTGCCCACAAGAGCTGCCAACCAAGGGCAGTGCCAGATCTCAGTGGCAGAAGCTGCTGGGACTGCAAGCAGGTCCACATAGAACGTTGATCCTGGAACCAGGTAGGTTCCTTGTTTTATAGGGCGGGGAGAAATTGAGCAACTGCTGGAAGGGGGGCAATGGGGGAGCAGGTCTTGGAAGCCAGGAAAGGAGGAACAAAGGTGGGCTAGCATTTTAAGGGCGAGGAGGCTACTCCAACTCACAGCACATCCCATGAAGGATGCTCCCCAAACCCCCAGCTCCCACATACATGGCCTACCTTTTTTAAACAGACTGCCCATACTAACTGTTCTATGGCATGGGCAGCATATTATTCCGGTCTATTGGCCTGGTAACGTTCCATTAACCGTTAATTTTTTTTTTTTTTAAATGCCCAGGTGGGCTGCCTATTTCCAGCACCTCCCCAATCTCCCACCTATCATATCATTGGGGGGAGCTCGGAAAGGGGTACAAAGGTAGTGAGCTTGCTATCCTTCAGATTTTACATGCCCCCACACACTCCCCCAGCAGAGAACATGCCACTAAAATCCAGCCTGTGGTGTGCAATTTTAAAATAGAGCAAATACGTTCCTTTCAAACCTACATACTGTGGATGACATTTAACATGTGCAATTTTGCACATTGGAATTCACAGCAAATGGACAATTTATAAAGGGAAACTTTTTGGAAAAGGATATTTAATACAGCAGAAGGATTTACTGTGAGCAGGCAGTTTACATTAAAGAATATCAATAAGTGTATACTTAATTACATAAGATTACATTGGATATTGGGCTTTTAGCTCAGCCCCAGTCCATGTCATTGTTTATGCTCCAATTAAGTCTCTTCTCATCTAAATCTACTATTGGAACCTTCAATTCCCTACTCCATTACTTGCTTGTCTGCCTTCCCCTTAAATGCTTCTATTCGTTGCAACCACTTTGTGTGCTGGAAGTTCCACAGTCTTATTACTCTTTTCATGAAGAAGTTTCTTCTGAATTCCCTGTTGGATCTGTTGGTGACTATCCTGAATTGATGTCCTCCAGTAACGCTCTTCTCCACAAGAGGATACAAGCAAGGAGGGAAAATCACTGTAAATAGTAACTTTACGAGGAGGAGTTTCAACAAAACTGCACTCTTCATTTACAGTTTCCCTCTCTGCCTAAAGTGTGCATTCGTTGTAAAACTTCCCTACATAAAATGCTCATTTATAGAGAGTGTATCCCTTGGCATAAAGTGTCAGTTTACAGCAAATCTCCTGGCATGGACACTTAATACCCCATGCAAATTATTGTATGTGGGCAAGTTATACAGGCAATTTATTATAAATTGACAATTTCCACAGGAGGTTTGCTGCAAATAGACCACTTATACAGGAGCAATTCACTTTACTGGGGTGCTTATGGGAAGAAGGTTTTATAAATGGACACTCAATATAAAGTGAACTCACTGTGAACAGATACTTTATATGGCATGGAGATTCACTTATTCAGTATATTATACGGGGGCACACAGAGATATTTTATTGAAGGAAGCCTCACAGTCAGCAGATACACCCTATCTGAGTTAAGCAGGGAAGCTCAATATAAACATGTTATTTTATGCAGGGAGATATACTGTAAAGATGCATTTTAAGAAAATGTTTCATTGAGAGGAGGTTTACTGTAAATAAACAGTCAGTGTAAATCAAACTCACTGCTAAGTGGGCACTGAATAGGGAGATTCAATAATTCAACATTTTCAATAGGGATTCACCCATAGTGAGCCTTTACATGGGAAATTCACATAAACAGGGACTTAACACAGAAGAAAAGCTCAGTGTAAATGAATACTTACACATGGGATTTCCAATTTACATTCTGTTGCCAGAAGATTCAATGTGGCATTGGGATTCGCAGTTAACACAGCAGAGAATCAACTGTAGCGGACTGTATGGACAGCTGTTTTCTTTAGTTATATGGGAGAGAGGGAATCAGTTTATTGTACATGGGTTGCCAACTTCATTGTAAATGGACTCTTCTGTATAACAGGCAGATTCACTGAATTGGCACATTATTTAAGGGGGATTTACTATGAATAAGCTTTATACAAGGAGCTGACCTTTAATAGAATATTTTGCAGTCGGGGATTACTGTAAACACAGAATGTGGAAGAGACTCCCTGTAAGTAGGCACTTTATGCCGAAGGATTTACTTTAGTCCAGGATGTCCCAGATATGCCACCTGAACTTCAGCAAATTGACGCATAAAAGCCTGCTGACCTGCTCTCCTCTAACAGTTATCCATCCACTTCTGTTTCCAGTTATAAATTGCATGCTGCTTGTCTGAATTTGGAGAGGCCGGGATTCTGAAAAATCTGTTCCCTGATCTGCCAAGTTTAAACAAGTGCATTCTGCAGTATTAAAATATATAAAGAAAGCAAATTAATTTAACAGACCTGCCAAATTCGACAGCTTAAATTGATAAGGGATACCTTTATACATTCTAAGCTTAAAAAAGTGTAATTAAATTTAAATCAGAATCTTAACTTGAGATAAGCTTTTGTGAGTCCATTTAACTACACAAGATTTTAATTTAGTCGAGATTATCAGTTCGGACAATGGTTTTGCATCAGCCAAAACATCTCCCCCGCTCAGTCTGCAAACATGACCCCGAGCTTCCTGTCGCCTGTCAAAGGTGATAGCGTTGCCATTTTTACACATGGTTCAAAGAAACAAAGTAATAAACCAAGACAGAATGTTTGGATTCCACTCCTTTTATGGAGAGCTCATTGTAAATGGACATGTTTTATACAGATTATACATATTGACTAAAAATGAGTGGAAGCTTCATTCCAACCAAAGAATTTGTAGAGGGAGAATCACCATGAATGAACAATTTACATTGGACTAAAATCAGAAAACCCTGGAAACACTCGGCAGGTCATACCCCAGAGGATGCACTGCCAGCGTCCTCGGAAGTCCCAATGCAAGAACTCTGTGTGAATTGCCTGGAAGTTTCAACTTCTGATGGGCAATTCTCCTGCTTCTCTGGGAACCTCCGAAAAAGTTTTCTACCCTTGAGTTAGAGTTGAAGATTTCAGAGGGTTCTGACTTACTTACCTGGATAGTTATCCAGGAAATATTAGACAGGAAAAAATCGTGTCTAATCTCTGGGAAACTGGACAGCTGGCCCCAAACCCCAAATGCCCTTCACTGCTCCCTCCCCCCCGACCCTCCAACTCACCTTGACCTGACCTAACAACCATGCTGCCACCCTACCCACCCTGCCACCTGACCCACTTAACTTCATTCACACTCATTCACTAACACACTGAAAGGTTATTTAAATGTCCCAATGTTTTTCAACTAGTGCTATTAAAGAGGGGCATGGCTTGGCTTCCCCTGATTACCCTGTACCATGAGGAAGGGCTCCAAGAACAAGTACGCTTCACATTTCTGAAGAGGTCCAGTTTGGAAGTCCAGGCTAGAAATGCGCAGTTCCATTTTAGTGCAAAAAAAACAGGAGTGGAGTAGCAAACTGACAGTGAATGCCACTCCTCAGAAGATTTGGCCCAAGGTTTCAGGTCTGTGATCTCTCATCAGAACTGGCAGTTGTTAAAAAATATAATAGGTCTTGAGCAAATGGAAGAGGTTGAAGGGAGATGCAAGTGGGAAGAAGAACAGAAGGGAAAGTTTGTAATAGGATGGAAGGCAAGAGAGATTCAGTGACACAAGGTTTTATGGTGCAAGATCTAAAGGAATGGTAACAGATCAAGTAATGTCCTTTGGAGGAGGTGTGAATGGCAACAACTTGAATAGCTGTTGGTTGAAAGGAAATTAACGAAAATCAGAGAGAATCAAGCAAAACAAAAACAACAAAGAAAATTAAAAGACAAAAGGTATGCTGACATTATAATCTAATAATGTTGAAATGAACATTGAGACCAGAAGGCTGCAAACTGCCCAAAGGATGAGATACTGTTCATTGAACTTGTGCTGAGCTTCATTGCAACAATACAGCAGGCCAAGGAAAAAAAGATTAAAGTGGGAGCAAGGTGGAGAATTAAAATGACAGGCAACAGGAAGCTCAGTGTCATGATGGTGGACTGAACAGAGGTGATCTGTGGAGCAGTCATCCAATCTATGTTGGTGTCCCCAAAGTAAAGGAGACCACTTCATGATCAATGAATACTGTAGACTAAATTGAAAGAAGCACAAGTGAATCGCTCTTTCACCTGGAAGGATTGTATGGGGCCTTGGAAAGTGAGAAGGGAGGAGGTAAAGTGATAGATGTTGCATCTCCTGCAGTTGTGTAGAAATATATTTAAGAAGAAGACATGCATCTATATCCCTGCTGTTTTCAAACATCCATTCTAACTCCTTGTCCATAAGATTTATTAACAATGCAATAAATATTTTACTCACAGAGGGGACACACAAGTAAATAACTGGTTGTCCCGTAATGGATAGTTTAAAAATCCTGGAACTCATTATTGACCAGAGGCAGGACTTGAGATTTTGTATTGGGGTCTCAATGTCAGAGTTAAATGGGGGTCTCAACCTGACACAGGGTGGAGATAAGTAACCCAGCAGTGGCTTTCCCAGAATTGGCCATCTAGTCCAATTAAGGATGGTGGGTGGATCCTCAAAGCTGGAGGACCAATTGGACACCCTCCTGCAATGAATAATGGGAGACTGTGGGGTAATGGAAATGTCACTGGGCTAGTAATCCAGAAGGTCAGGATGGGAACATGGGTCCACCATGGCAACTGTTGGAATTTAAATTTAATCAATATATCTAGAATTGAAAGCTGGCCTGAGAAATAATGACCATGAAGGTATCATTGATATTTCACTGATGTCCTCTGGGGAGGAAATCTGCCATCTGTACCCAACCAGGTCGACATGTGACTCCAGATCCATAGGTCGACTGTAAACTGCCCTCTGAAATGGCCCAGCAAGCCATTTATTTCAAGTGCAAATAGGGTTGGGCAATAAATGCTGGCCTTGAAAGAATAAAGTAAGTAAAATAGTAGTAGGTTGCCTCTTCAGCTAAGATGGAGAGAGGGGGGCTCAGAATGGAAGAAAGAATGTCTCAAAATGGAGGTTCTCCCTAATTTTTTAAACTTTTACATTAAAAAATAGGCACAGCAGCTGGGCCACCATTGTAGAGGAAGGCTTAGGGCTGCAGCTGGACAAATGGGGCGTCAAAGCCTACCTGAAAAGTTGTCCCTCCCCCCACCCCCAGTCTAGCACCAGGAGGATGTCAATAGGCAACTGACCTAGTATCCAGTGCCTTGGGTGGCTGGGGTGGATGTCGGGAACCAACCTCTGTCAACAGCCTTAATTGGACTTTCGTTCCCATTAATTATCTACCTACCACTTGCCTACAGGTAGCCTCGCCATTTCCCACCCCAGCTAATCTCCAAGAAAATAGCCCAGGGACAGGATGATGCTGGCAAGCTGAAATGCCAACCAGCAGCGCAAATCTGCGTGCCCAATCAGGGGCTAAAAATACTACCCAGGTTCCCTTTGAGGCAAGTCTCAATATGGAAACATGAAAAAATCTAGCCCTTCAGTTTCAAGTTAGTAAATCTGGAATAAGGATTCCTAAACTCTATTTGATTATTGATGCAGGGTGAACATAAGTGGAAATGATTCTTGCTTTCTTTAGGAAAATAATTATCAGTTGTTTAGATTGACAGGCATTTCTTTGAATCATGACGAATTTTCACTAGTTTATAACTGGAATCACTGGCAGTCTTCAAAATTCTAAATAATTATAGAATGATTACACACTTTTAGCCATGTGCCTATGCCAGCTTTTTAGCAAGGCTATCCAATTAATCCCACATCCATGCTTTTTCCCTGTATCCCATAACTTTTTCTTTTCTACTGAGTATTTATCAATCTGTTTTGAATGTTACTATTAAAGCTCTCTACACCACCGTTCGGGCAATGCATTCCAGATTACAGCAACTCACTGTGTAAAAATTATTTCCTTATGCCGCCTCTGGTTCCTTTGCCAATCTCTTTAAATCTTTGTCCTCCGCTTCTGAGTCTTCTGTCATGCGGAAACAGCTTCACCTTATTTATTGTCTCAAAACCATTCATGATTTTAAACACTTCCGTTAAATTTCCCCCTTAGGCTTCCCTGCTCTCAAGAAAACAATCCCAGCTTCTCCAATCTCTCCGCATAACTGATATCTCTCATGCCTGGTACTGTCCTAGTAAGTCTCTTCTATTCCCTTTCCAAGGCTTTGACATCCTTCCTGCCCAAAATTAACATAATGACCCCAGCTCACACTTTCACTGCAGTACGTAACTGTGATGATTTTCAAATTGTTGCTCAATATAGTTTAATTAATTGACACGTACAAATGTTATAAAATTCCAGTATACTGTGCCAGATCACGGAGGGGGGGTGTAATTTAAACTATAAATATAAATACTAGACAAAAATAACTATCTTTCTGGACATTGAAGAGAGTGCAACCAAATGGATACCTAGCTTGAAAACATCTAAGCTGTGAGACGACACTAAAAATCCTGGGATTGTTGAACATGGAGTCAAGAAGACTTGGGAAGATGTTCAAGTGTTCAGAATTCTGTATGGGGTTAAATAATAGGGTAATTGTCAACACTTATGGGGGCACAAAACTTGTCAGCAGCAGGTAGTCCATCTATTATACACCGGTCTGCTTTTCCTTTCTAATAAAGTCAAAGGAAACCAGGCGGGATTATAATGGTGGTAGAGGCTGCTGCTTTGGAAGGTGCTGTTGAAGGACTCTTGCTGACTTTTTATTTATTTATTAGTGTCACAAGTAGGCTTACATTAACACTGCAATGAAGTTACTGTGAAACTCCCCTCATCGCCACATTCCTGCACCTGTTCAGGTACACCGAGGGAGAATTTAGCATGGCCAATGCACCTAACCAGCACGTCTTTTGGACTTTGGGAGGAAACCGGAGCACCCAGAGGAAACCCACGGACACATGGGGAGAACATGCAGATTCTGCACAGACAGTGATCCAAGCCAGAAATTGAACCCGGGTCCCTGGCACTGTGAGGTCAACCATTGTGCCACCCTTGTTGCTGCAACAATTAGATTCTGGTATTTGCATGGCACTTGTTTGGTGTGATAGTTACTAGCCATTTATCAACTGAAGCCTGAATGATGTCCAGATCTTGCTGCATACAGAAACTGACTACTCCAATGTCTGAGGTGTCATGAACGATACTGAACATTGTGCAATTATCCACAAACATCCCCAATTCTGATCTTAGGATAGAGGGAAGGCTATCGATGAAGCAGCTGAAGATGATTTGGCCTTGGACACTACCCTGAGGGAATCCTAGGACTGTGATGACACCTCCAACAACAACAACTATCTGCCTTTATGCTCGAAATGATTCCAACCAGTGAAGAGTTTTCCACACAATTGTCATTGACAAATTTTGCTCGAGCTCTTTGATGCCATACTCGATCAAATGCTGCCTTGATGTCCAGGGCAGTCACTCTGACTTCACCTTGAGTTCAGTTCTTTTGTCCATTTTTGAATCAAGGCTGTAATGAGGTCAGGAGCTGAGCGACACTGGCAGAACCCAAACTGAGCATCAGCGAACAGGTTATTGTAGTAAGTGTCATTTGAAATTGCTGTCAATGACACCTACCATCATGTTACTGATGATCGAGGGTAAACTGATCGGGCAGTAATTAGCCGCATGGGATTTGACCTGCTTTTTGTGGACAAGAAATAGTGGGAAAATGTCCACATTGCTGGGTAGATGCTAGTGTTGTGGCTGTACTGGAACAGTTGACTCATGGTACAGCTAATAATCTTGAACACAGTCTTCAGTATATGGCTTGAATGTTTTCAGGGCCTATAACCTTTGCAGTATACAGTGCCTTCAGTCATTTCTTGATATCACGTGGAGTGAATCAAATTGGCTGAAAACCAGCATCTGTGACCTCAAGAGGATTCCCAGAATTCTCCTGCACATCACTCCTCAGAACAACTCACTTCACAATTCCATTCATTCCCCTCTCTCCAGGTACCTCTCATTCCCATCAACAGCCAATATTCCACTCACCCTCCTCCTATCCCCCTCTCACATCCAAGTCTCACAGTCACCCTCAGCAAATATTGTTCTTCCCTCCTATCTACACAAGTCATTTCTAACACTCAATTCTCCTATTTCTCTCCTTACAGAGGAAGAGAGCACAGAACTAGGAAATCTTGTTCCAGGAGGCTGCAGATGTCAGCAACAACCTACAGTGAAAACCTGAGCCTCCTATGGCACTGATGCTCATGTATGTCAGGACAGCTGATCCCCCTGTGCTGGGGGTCTTGCCTCCTTTGAGCTAAATCTGTGTCCACTCCCTTCTTCCTGTGGCAGGTGAGAAGGAGGTTGACATGACTGTTGCTGGTGTTCTTCTTGTTCCTCACCAGAGGTGGAAGGTAGAACTGCGGAAGTTGTTCCTATTCCATGACGAGGGCTGGCAACAGAGAAGTGCAGCTGAAGGCGGTGAAATACAAGATGGGTAAATTGACTTCTGAGAATCACCTGTCGAGCACTGAAGTCACTCACTGAGCAGGACTGCTATGAGCAGCAGCCACACATCTGGCCATGGATGGAACTTTTCAGCTTGTTTAATAAAAGGCTTACCAGCCTGTCAATTTCACTGAAGTAGCGGTCCCCACATGCATTCACTTCAGTAACCCTGCCAAATTGTTGACAGTTCTAGAAACAGGTATACTGGCTGTTAAAGCCAGAATCCATAATTAAAATAGTACTATTTGTCTATTGAATAATTAAACATATTACCCAAAAGCTGCAAGGGGATTCCATGCTCACTTGCAAGGTGAAAACTGGAAGAGAGCAGGATGATGTTGGGATCCCAAGTTAAGGTCACTTTTAGGAGACTTAACTACTTGCATGCACCCAAACACTTGGAATACTGTGTGCAATTCTGGTCACCCTATTATAGAAAGGATATTATTAAACTAGAAAGAGTGCAGAAAAGATTTACTAGGATGCTACCGGGACTTGATGGATTGAGTTATAAGGAGAGGCTGGATAGACTGGGACTTTTTTCTCTGGAGCGTAGGAGGCTGAGGGGTGACCTTATAGAGGTCTATAAAATAATGAGGGGCACAGATCAGCTAGATAGTCAATATCTTTTCCCAAAGGAGGGGAGTCTAAAACTAGAGGGCATAGGTTTAAGGTGAGAGGGGAGAGATACACAAGTGTCCAGAGGGGCAATTTTTTCACACAGAGGGTGGTGAGTGTCTGGAACAAGCTGCCAGAGGTAGTAGTAGAGGTGGGTACAATTTTGTCTTTTAAAAAGCATTTAGATAGTTACATGGGTACAATGGGTATAGAGGGATATGGGCCAAATGCGGGCAATTGGGATTAGCTTAGGGGTTTTAAAAAAAAAGGGCGGCATGGACAAGTTGGGCCAAAGGGCCTGTTTCCATGCTGTAAACCTCTATGACTCTATGACTCTAAACCTGTCTCCCCATGTCTGTTACAATTCTCACTAGTCCAAAAGACATGCTGGTTAGGTGTATTGGCCATGTTAAATTCTCCCTCAGTGTACCTGAACAGGTGCCGGAGTGTGCCGACTAGGGGATTTTCACAGTAACTTCATTGCAGTGTTAATGTAAGTCTACTTGTGACACTAATAAATAAACTTAAACTTATGTCTTTCTGCTGCTGTATGTGTTAGTTTGCATTGCTATGGTTGCAGGGCAGCACGGTGGCACATTGGTTAGCACTGCTGCCTCGCAGCGCCAGGGGCTCAGGTTCAATTCTGGCCTCGGGTCACTGTCTGAGTGGAATTTGCACATTCTCTCCGTGTCTGCGTGAGTTTCCTCCAGGTGCTCTGGTTTCCTCCCACAGTCCAAAGATGTGCAGGTTAGGTGGATTGGCCATGCTAAATTGACCCTAGTGTCAAGGGGATTAGCAGGGTGAATATGTGGGGTTACGGGAATAGGGCCTAGGTGGGATTATGGTCGGTGCAGACTCGATGGGCCAAATGGCCTCCTTGTGTATTGTGGGGATTCTATGATTCTATGAACATGTAATACCTTCTGATAACATAATAGTAAAAGGGTCCTTCAAATCACTGTTAAATTCTTGATTTATGATATTTAAGATGCCATTCTCTGATTTGAAAGGCTATTGATAGTGATGTGGGAATCCTGCATACATGTGTATTTGTATGTGTACATTTTTGCGAAATCAATAAAAAGGTAAAGCAATACTGTCTGGTTTTTTTTCTTTTAAAATGCAGCTACAAAAGTTTTTTATTAATGTCCTGTACTTTCCACCTATTTTGTTGAGATGATAGTTACTGATTTCAAGATCTGGCAAATTGCCAATGCATAGTCATTCAGCAGCAATACTCAAATGTATACATGTTGCACTGGCACTCAGTTAAAATGTGATTATATTCACAGATATTAATGCAACTGTCAAGTTTAGTTCCTCTAGTGGAGGTGGTGGAGTAATAGTATTGTCACTAGACTAGGAATCCAAACACTGGGTTTTGAATCCCACCAAATGTGAATTCCGCCAAAGAAAATCAAGAATTGAAACTCCAGTGATGACATGAAAACACAACAATGGATCTTAAATGTCTCCTGAAATGGCTGAGCCAGCCACCCAGTTCAAGGGCAATCAGAGATTAGCAATAAATGCTGACCCAGCCAGCGATGCCCACATCCCATAAATGAATAAAAAAAGTTCTCAATGTTGTATCAACACTTTCAGAACAAAAATATTATAAATGTCAACAAAAATTGATACACCAAAATGGTACATTCAACAATTAGATTTTTGCATGATTACCACTGTATTTGCTTCAAAATACTTTCAAACTAAAACAAATTCGAAGCAGTTTAGATGTCTCGTTTTCACCGCCATGGTTATTGCATCAAGCATTTACTATAGCGTGCATGTATTATTTTGTTCCTGGCCCTTGGTAACTCCTAAAAAGAGCCAGCATTCAATCTGATGAAATACAAATTCAACACACTTAACTGATGAGTATGCAAGTTACATTAATCCTGGAATTACTTTACTGGATTTATTCTACTTGATTATCAGATTTCAGAAGTTTTGACCAGTGGCACTGGCCTTGTGATTTTTTTTTACAAAGTTACTGCAAAGTTATGGATTGCTACAGAATGCATCAGCAAACCTTAGAATGCTATCATGTACATCACTACATTATTCATTCTCAGGTGTACACAGTCCAGACCCAAACTGATTTGCAGTTATACAACACTCAGACAGTATCTGGCAACAACTGGCAAACTATAATCAGCACTTCTCCTGCTTAGAAACAAATCATTTGTATTTTAATTTTGGAAGAGGATTTTGACTAATTATATTTCTTCTTTGTTGCAGTACAACTATAATGTAACTCACAATTACTTCTCCTCAGCATATTCTTGCACAAGCATGCCATCGTCTACAAATTAGAAAGTGAACATATTTCTTCTGATCATAATTTTAGTAAATGGTGCAGCCAATTGTTAAAGTTCAATACTGCAGTCATTTCTACTTTGTTTAAGAAAATAAGTCAAACCTATTTGAACATCAATTGGAAAATTCCTATGAAATATATTCCTTTTTAAAGTCACTGAACATTATTAACAGAACATTATAAACATGAAGTATTAGAAGTAACTTCGTCAAATTTAGCCATCAAAAGAACACTAACAAGCTCATTTATGTATCCATGATATTACTCCATAGTAAGGCTTGCTGAAGCTCCTTTTTGTGGAGAGAACCCTGCTTCAGAGTAATGAAACTGGGAGAAAGTAGGAAAGACAGCAATTAGCAAAGGGATCAAGAACAGGGAAGCAATAACACTCCATGGGATTACAAATTCCTCACTATAGGAACAAATAAAAAAGGGAGGGGAACCATAAGTACCACCACTGGACAAACCGTGAAGTTTAATTAAACAAGGAATTATGGAATTAGAAGCAGTTCTTTCTACTCTGACCTTTACTGTGACTTCAGGAAATATTTGCCTTTGTTCGGACTGTGATATATGAACACTTCAGGCCAATATCACAGGGAACTAAACACAGCGTGGCATTCAGGTACATAGCACTTCATCGAGATTTCTTTCACTTCACACAAATTGGCTGATTATGGAAGTGCAGCAATTGATATGAACACAAATATGAGTTAGCAACTACATAAGCAGTGGGCTTTCAAATTATAATTTAAGGGTTGCCTCAAATTTTGAATATTTAACCCTTCACCTAGAAACCACACTATTCCTGAGCAAAGTTCAGAGAAGTCGAAGGGATCAATGGTTCTCAGTGAAAGAAAAGGACACCAATCTTGATCAAACTATCATTTTTGTGTGTTTAGTTTACTTTAGTTTATATACTAGTCACAAGTAGGTTTACATTGACACTGCAATGAAGTTATTCTGAAAGTCCCCTAGTCGCCACACTCCAGCACCTGTTCGGGTACACTGAGGGAGGATTTAGTATGGCCAATGCACCTAACCAGCACGTCTTTTGGGGGGAAAACTGAAACACCCAGAAGAAACCCACACAGACACGAGGAGAATGTGCAGACTCCGCACAGTCACCCAAGCTGGGAATCGAACCTGCGTCCCTGGTGCTGTGAGGTAGCAGTGCTAACCACTGCGCATTCTTCCTCCACCTCACACTGTTTCTTCCACAATCATTATTGGGGCTGATGATACTTGCAGTAAATGAATCTTGACAACAGAAAAAAATTTTTAAAATACAATGAATTCTATTTGTTGCATCCTTTCAATTATTAAAGGCTGAATAAATAAAACAAGGGAAGCACCGTCTAATCATATTGCATTATCACCTGGCTACAGTATCCCACTATTAAATTGCCTCAATAAAATACATTAATCTACTAGTAGAATGAGCTATGATATTAAACAATTATCCCATGACAAAATCACTTGCCAAAATCTTTAGGTATTGATGATCATTACATAGTTCCCATTGAAATCAATGATGATACCAAATATCCTGGGTTTACACTTACAATCTACACACTTTGAGCAATATTGGTAGAGGTGAGCCTTTGATCTCCTGGTATTTGCATGATTTATGCTTCGCATGTGTTCTCAGCTGAAGAGGGCCAGAGAAGCTGTGGAACTTCAGCCCTGCAATCTGGAATCATGTGAACAGAATTTGGCATTTCACTATCAAAACTAGGTGCCCGCTTGCTCATTCGGAAGTAGAGCTCTTGGGCCACAAAATAATTCAATCCATTTATTTGTTCTGTGAATGCCTTTGAATTTCTGTACAAAATGACTGCTATTTCTAGACATATTTAATTCTGATCTAAAACTCATTCAAGCCCTTCTTTGTCGGTGCATGCTGGATTTAGTAGATATTACCATTCCTGTGCCTATAGGTCCTTTGATGAAAGTGAGGATTTCATCTTAATCAGAGACCTTTTTAGCTAACTTAAATTACTAATGTTATCTTCTGAATAAATGGTACAAATAAAAAAAACCTCCAAATTTGAATATTCTTGAAAACTGAATACAGCAGCTGGTAACTCAGATAATTTTCAGCTGGTGATCAAGATCAGCATAGTGAAAGAATTTCAAATTCAGAATTCTATGACTCAAGTTATGCCAATAAAGATTTGTTTATGTAGTTCATTGACACAGATGATGAAAGGATTGGCTGCACCATGTTTTAAAGTTTAAAGTTTATTTATTAGTGTCACAAGTAGGCTTATATTACCACTGCAATGAAGTTACTATGAAAATCCCCTAGTCGCCACACTCCAGTACCTGTTCAGGTACACTGAGTGAGAATTTAGCATGGCCAATGCACCTAACCAGCAAGTCTTTCGGACTGTGGGGGGAAACTGGAGGAAATTCACACAGACACGGGGAGAACGTGCAGATTCTGCACAGACAGTGACCCAAGCCGAGAATCGAACCCGGGTCTCAGTATCTTCACTATTATGCTCCACCATCACATTGCCTTTCCAGGAAATTTCAGTATAAATTCTCAACGGGATGTTAGATACACAAACAACAAAATTTGCCACGCATAATACGAGTATGCCATTCCAGGAAATTCTGAACCATTGCAGTTAAAATGTTTCAACCACACTCATTTGTGTTTGAAGCTACAGAAAGGTTAACCACATGGAGTAAGCCTTTGGCTTTGTGGTAGCAATCTGCTTCTGAGTCAGAAGGTGAAAGGTTCAAAACCCATTTCAGGCTGGAGGCAGAGTTCTGGGTTAACGTCCAGTGCCATCCAATGGGTGCCGGTAGTTCCCCTTTACCACCGTATGGAATCCCAACCACTACCTGCTGATGTAAAGATGAGTTATGGCCGAGCATTCACACTGTGGCTTGTCAGACTGTTTATCAATCAGCCTGCAAATCCTTCCATTACTCCACACTATTGTCCAAGGGAAGCAAGTTAAGATTTTTTAAAAGCGACATCTTCTGTACTTCCACAGCTGCTACAGCTTTCAGTTACTTGTGCCTTTCTTAAAATAACAAAACAAACTTCAGACAAGATACTCAGTGCCTCCTAATGAAATATGATTTAATCTTACTCGTGGATCTGATTCTTCCCCTTTGATAGGCAAGACTAACCCAGTCAGGCGCATTGTGGGGACTAAAATTTATATTTTGTGGCTTTCCATTGGGCTGTCTGCTTTATCACAATCATTGTGCTTTGTGAATATTTTTGTCCAGTTTTTGTTACTTGTGAATGATTATCAAATATAAATTTAAAACCTAGACGGCTTTGCTCACTAACAATAAATTTAATTTAATAAATATATTTTTTTAAATCCAACAAACACAAGGTAGTACAATATTTGCAGCTGAAAATCCTGCAAATAAATTGCAGCGCACCACCAGCCACCTGTTCTCTAAACTAAACCAAACTTCTCATTCTAAAGAACCAGAACTATCATTTTTACTTGCTTGAAAACTAGGCATGCTTTAGTAACTCTGATACCCCATCACTGGATCAGAGTTAATGACAAATGACACTTTCCTCTTTGTGGTTCTCAGGATTTTTTGTTGACATATTTGGCTCCTTTTGTTGGGGCCTAAGAAGTGGCCTATGGCAGAAGCCTATTCTGCCAATTTCCACGCTCCATCTGTGGTATACATCAACAGGCCCTTCCTCACAGTCAGCATTCTGACACCTGCCTGGCACAAAGAGACACTTAAGAGGAATGGAGTAGAGCAGTTGAGGGCTGGAGAAGGAAACTCGGCAGGGGTTAATCCAGCTCTCTGTTTTAGGAGCCTGTAGCACCTGGAGGTACTCCTGTCATACAATGTTTCTATACATTAAGCAACTTATTGTATTAAACCTGATCGGCAGTAAATGTTAGTTTAATATGTTACTGGAAACAACATGTATGCACTGCAAAAGGTCTTTTTAAGAAGTTGAAATAATCTTTTAACTTGTAACATAGCAAAGGTTTAATTTTTTTATTGTCTATTATTTGGTCCGCTGTTATTTTGCGAGGGGGAAGAGCAGCAGCTTGATATAATCTATTGGTGCGCTTTCAAGCTTTTTTAGGCGAGTTTCTCTTCCATGAAGATGCATTTAATTCCTGCCATCCCCCCAACCAACTTTCCCCTCCTCCATTTTCCTGACTCTCAGCTCCACAGCAAGGGGTCATTGATAACAAAATAAGCCCCTGACAGCTCTGTGCTAACCAAAATGGTACAAATAAACTCTGACATGCAACAACTCCCACAGTGGTTTTGCTGTGGGTGGAGAATACAGATTAAATATGAATATAGTAAACAGCAGGAGACAAGTTCAGAAGGTCTAAAGTCAGCCAGGAGCTCCCCTCAAGCTTTTTGCCTTATTACTGCATACAGGTTGATGGTTAACTGAGAACAAACATTTTTTAAACCAATTTCAATGATTAAATCCAAGTGCATGTTACTAAAGAGTGCCTTCATCTTTAACCTATGTCTGTGAAAGACCTTTTTGGTGCTGTCTGTTTCATGCTGACTGCTATTTGGAAGTGTACATGATTAAAAGCACCCACATATTTTATTTCAAGAGAATTCACTTCCAATCAGATAATTTTAACAAATTACTTTACAGCCCAGTTGCATTTCTTTGGGAAACTCAAAATATTGCAGAATTGTATGTGATGTTACTGCGGCTATATTTTGACGGACATGCAGTTTCTTTTTAAAAGTCCATCCAATTGGGCATATGTAAAAAGATATCAGCCAAAAAACTACCTAGGTTTACCATCTTCAGCTGTCTTTTTGACATTCTGTTCAAATGTAAATACATTCCTATCTATTGAATTAAGGTGCTCAAGATGTAAGGGTTTTTCAGAAAAAGATTCAGGAGGAATAGAAAATCACCATTTCAAAGTTTGTATTACATCAAACGAAAAAATTTCAAATTACATCTTCATTTATCGATGTGTAACACCCCAAAAAGCAAACTTTTAAAATCATTTTAACCAAATATAGTAACCCTAGCAAACATAGTTAAACAAGTATGCTTAGAATATGGCACTTGTATCTTTGTGAAGAAAATCCAACCCGATCAATACAATTAGAAACAGTTGCTTGCATTGTGAGGTGTAGTGCTGGCAAAGGAAACATTGAAGATAAAGGCAGCAGTCATTTTCGTTTATATAACTATCAAGCGAAGGGCCTTTACAGACCATATGTGCTCCAAGCAGTGTTCCTATCATAGGCCGGCCACAAAGTCTTTTGGGAGCTGTTAATGAACTGGGTAATTGAGCTGTCGACATGTGTTACCAAAACAAAACAAAAGGGAAAAAAGACAAATGAACAATTTATTTGCAGATCAGACCAGTTTAGCTTCTCAGCAAATGGGACAAAGTGATTGACTGAGTACATATAACAGTACATTGAAGTAAAGCAGATGTACTCATGGCAATGATGGGATGACAGCTTCTGGCCCATCTGTGCCTATCGTTCTGCTGGTATGACTACGTGATCTACTAAAGAGATTCATTTTACACCTGCCTAAATTGTCTGTAAAATAGATAAATCATTAGCAAAATTACTTTATATAGACCACAATAAAGACCATCAACGATTAACTGAAGATCTATCGGTTCCACTGTCCAATACATGCAAAATAATTAAAATCGGACTTCTTAGGATCATTGCACTTTATGTCATGCATCCAGTTCCTAATCATATGTTAGTTTAGAGTTAAACTCATTAAGATTAATTCAAGTGTAAACAAACATCAGTGGGGGGGAATAGCATTTTGGCCAGGGATAAAATTTGTCAATTCTTCACGCCTTCATCACTGAAAGAAACTCATCCTCCAATATATGGAGAATGGCTATTTAAAAGGAAGGTGTATCAGAGAAGTGTATATACCAAACTCTAAATTTAAGGTACTAAACATTTTTTTTAACAGAGCTGTCTTATCATAAACCATTTTGTTCAAATACCTGCTTTTAAATTTAAACTATTTCTGTAGGAAGTTGAAAAAGTGTGTTGGGTTTCAGAATTTGTAAATTTAAGTAAGTTCATCGCTACAGTGGACAGAGAGGATTTGATTGTTGACCCTTTATCCTTAACCAAGTTACTCCTCTCCATTAGGAACCAGCTTACTTTTGAAACTATTGAGCCACTGTTACCAAAATGTTTTAAATTAAAACAGTAGTATAAAGCTTATTCAACTGCATCTAATTGTTACCTTTTATGGTCCACTTTTAAAAAAGTGAATCAATTGGTAAGCACAATTCCTAATGGATACGATCACAACAATAATCATAGTCACATGTGGAGTTGGGACACATGTTTCACTAGTGTGAAACCAGGAACAAATTTCCAATTGGCATCACCCCAGGAAAGTTTGTTTTTGTCATGCCAGAAAACAGAACAATTAGAAAAAGCCATGTTGAAAAGCATAAAATGGGCACTTTTATGGCCACTAGGGGCCATATGAATGTTGAATTTTAATTACTTAAAACATGCAAAACTGATCCCTCTAATGACACCATAGAATTCTGTTTCATTATGACACTGATTCCAACCTTTTCCCCTTGTTCTTTGATTTTGTATTCTGATGTGAATTAATGAACCGTGAAAACATTTACTTTTTAAACGTAGGAACACTGAATATTTCTCTTGCTGTGGAAACTGCAAATCTACCATGAAAGTTCTGTATGCTGGCCTGGGGTGCTAACATCAAAAACAGCTTCCCCACAGTTTGTACGCTCTAACTATGGAAGTAATTGCGTTGTTATCCACACTCTTCACACAAAGAATCTGCTTATTACAGTGTTATAACTGTTGATTGTAATTACAGAAATCTCATAGAGTACATTTCAAGGATTAAATTCTGGCAGGCCCTGATTTACACTGTCAGTTTAAAGTAAATGATCAGCTAATTAAAACTCAAACAGGGAAACACTAGTAGACATTGACCTTATGATAAACTTTGACCTGGCAGTATGTTACAAATGTGCCTTCCTAAGTTGTGCTGAAAGATTTCCTGCCTTCAATTTGGATGAGCAAGTTGCCTCCATTTCACCCTGGAATTAAAATTGATTTTTTACATTTTAATGCTGTTTCTTATCATATGTAAGAATTTAATAATTCTTTGCTCATAATTCTTTGTGAGAGCATCAGAAGATTAAGAGCTATCTAAATTAACGAGTTTCATTATATTTTGTGTTAAGGTGGAACAATTTAAAACTTAGCAATATTACTCTTAGGGCACTGCATAAGTACCTTTAAAAAATGTTAATGTGACTAAGTAATTTCTTTTTTCTACTCCCTATTCCTTCTTTGCTTTTGTTTACTTTACTTGAAAGGAAGAATAAACAAGGGAAAACATTTGACCCTTTAACCCAATTTCTTCACCTTTGACTTCTAAACATTTCAGACTCCAAATTCTCACTTTCAGACCGAGGTTTTAGTTGGTAGGTTTTTAAACGCTTTTAAGCATCTGTAGACATATAAGTGTCGCAGAACCTGCTTCCAAGTTATTCTCAAAGGTGAACAGCCTGAAGTAACCATGTCACATGACCACAAGAGGGCAATGGTCAAGAACCTTCTTTCACTCACTCAGTCAGTGCTTCTTTTCTCGTATACGTCCAACAGGTCAACAATCGCTGACTATAGACAAAGAGCTCCTTCAGACATTTAGCTTCAGAGTTTATGTTAAAGCACTCATGCAACCCTACATAGTTCATTTAATATCCATATTTCAGTAATGGGGTAAAAGGACAGGTCACAACTGTTGGGATTCTTTGTGCAACAAATACATGTGGAAATTAACATGCACATCAAACACCAGGCAAGGACCTGACATCTGGCTAGAGTTGTCCTGTTGTAACACTGCAGCTTTCATTCAATAATTGTCAATTTCTGTATAACAGAAAATTATATAATAGATATGCGCGGAATCCTCTTGCCAGAAGTAAGTATTTTTCCTGGATGCCAAGTGCAATAATGAAATTCTTTGGCGAGCACGTGTTGTAAAAATACAAATCACACGCTGGAGATGTTAATGGAATGCAATAGAAAAACCGGAGCTTTACACCAGCAAATATCATTATTCACGAGACATAACAACTCTTGGCTACCTCCTTGAAATATTCTCAGATGCATTTATCTGCTTTAACCACAATAACACCATCTGGGTTTTACAGTCAATGGTTCTGGATATAAATAAGAGAAAAAATATTATAAGTATCTTCTAATCCAGTTACTGTGCAGGTGAGATCAGCTTAGTTTGTTAATATTGTACTTAAAGGCCAGCTCTTAGTACTGATAAATTTTATTCTAGTCACTGTATTTCTATTCATCACCCATCCAATCTTACTGGGGTGAATTGACTGTATCGTTCTAAATCTAATACAAACTGGCCCAAATCAGATCAATTTGAATCTTTCAGTGTTAATCCAGTTAAAACAATTCAATCTCCAGATGCCACTTCTACCCACTCAGTTGGTGCTACATTGATAGTTTATAGCTAAGAAATCCAAATCTAGTCTTTGCTTTCAGAGATCTAAGTACTTCAGATCCTGGCACAAACAGAAAAGTTCATGTAGTTGAACAGTTCATACGTGTATATTTGTTTAGGGCATTCGGAAAACTGTCTCTGTACTGATCACTTCAGTGGTACTAATGTTCCTCTTAGCCTTCCATGGAGCATGATCACAAGATTCAATTCATTACCTTGAACATGCGGTGGCTTATTACTGAAAAAGGTCCAAGTTAGCAAACCAAAATATTATAAACTAATTGTGCCTTAGATGGGTATGTATTGACTAGTTTTTGTTGATGGTACATCGTAGTTATTACATAAGGGCACGCACGCATGGGTCCGTGTGTGTAGTTCTATGCAAATAGATGTAATTTTACTTTATTGTATGGTTACCAGGGAAACCACAAAGGCTGGTAGGATCCTACAGCAGTTTCTCAGAGTATTTTACTCCCAAGAGATAATAGTGTGAAGGCAGCTTGAAGCTCATAAACCTGGCAGTGAGCTTTAATCCAGTCCTTTGCTAGTATTGAAACATTAGTAAGACTTAAATTACAGCTTTGTAGAAAACAGGATCTGCGTCACTCTCATAATTATAAACAACTGAGATTAAAACTCTCAAGATGTGATTTACTCTATCGTGTGAAAAAGTTACAAAGTTGAACACGCACTGCTTCACTTAAACATTCTGGGGGGGGGGAAAGAAATCAATGAATATGAGAAGAAAATGTTTATATATCGGCAGGAAGATGTTGATAGCTCACTGGATATTATCCTTGTAATTAATTAACAAACTCAGCAATCTGGAATGAGCACATTATCATCACAGATGCTGAGTTTACCAAGCTAATTGGATAAAACAGTGGGCTACAGTCTATTGCTTTCCAAGATTAGTGATTGACATGCCTCTGTCTGGCTTGTCTATTAACTGTGGTCATATTGTTGCTATTTGGAGTTTTGCTTGGCTAATACTTCTAACAAATAGAGTGCTTCTTTAGCCCTTTCTCCTTGACCTTCTCTTGTCCATTTTCTTTTAGTCAATTCAAACTGCCTTATGAAGGATTTGGTCACAGTAGAGTGAATCCCAATTCAGTGCATATAGTTAACTGAGTGCAGCCAAATTAGTGCTTATTCCGCTTAGAAACTCCCAATGTTTAATGCAATTTGAGCACAGTCAATGCAGTGCAATAAGTTATGAAATATAAATAAATCACTTTGCAACCTGGTCTGTAAACCTAGAAATAGGTGGAGATGTTTAAATAAATCTCTAGATGCAACTGGCTGCAAGCAACACTGCCAGTACTCAACGCCAATATAACGCAATTAACAAACACAGAATCAGCTGCGCTACATTAACCACAAGCTGAAACAAAACTCCCTGAACTGGATGTACCCCTTATGAAGGGCTACTGAATGAATATAGTCCATTGCAGCCTCAGGTTCATCCTATTCCCTGCCCTGAATACCTCACTTCAAAGACAAGCCGCATTCATTAATTGCCCTTTGAATTAATATCAAAGGGTCACAATGCGAGTGCCAAAAGAGAAAGAAGCTTTAATGAAGCATAGAGCTGCCATTCATTTGCAGATAAGCATGTTTTTATGCTTGGATGGTCACCATGCTGAAGGCCTCATGAAGGGGGAGGCAGAAAGAGTTGAAGAAGCTTTGCTCTAATGGTAATTTGTACTGTAAACAAACAAGAGAAAACCAACATAAATATACTACTACGAAATAGTGCTATTCAGTTCAAGTCACAATGGCACAACAACTTTCTGTCACTATGAGGTGCAGGAGAACAATAGACTTGCTTAAGTTAGGTGTTTCTTAGTTCTGTACTTTATTTAAATTAATATGTTATCTTAATAAATGCAATAATGCTGTACTACTTTCATTGGTCTTGGCATTTAAGTATAGTACAGAATTCTTACCATAAGCTAAATTAAACATTACTGTTTCTACCAAAAAAGTGGTAAAGGCTTCATTTTAAGTACAAGCTCCTTCTTACAACTTAAAATGCACTTGGCTTTAAAATTCATTTTCCTTATACCTGCTGCTGTTTCTTTTTTGTTTCCAATTCTGTCCACCCTTTTATAGTAATTTATTTTCCATAATATTAAACCTGCACACATTATAAAACGGTTGCACATCAGTTTGCAAGGTTACTTCTTTCACATAAGCGAACTTATTTTTCATTTTTCCTTTCAAAAACAAATAGTTTAACTTAGAAACATTGAATAGTAAGTAGCTTTAGTAAAGCACCTGTAGATTGGTGCAATCGGTTTCATAAAATCATATACAACTACTGCCTCTCATCCTGAGATCTAATAAATTAGTTATAAAGTTGCTATACTGTTTGTACTGATCTGCTCATTGATTTAACTTTTAAAAAGACAGTTGTTAAGTCTTGCTAAAAGTTTGACCAAGTTTTTTATATGTCAACTGTATATTGCACTGAAAAACGGCAATTGCTGAAATATTGATGGCAAGTTATTCACTTTATTTACACAAAGTCCTTCTCAGTTTCTTTGATAAAAGCAGTTAAATCTTTTTACTCTTTCATGTTTTGTCAGAACTTGATTTCTTTTGTCCTCTGGCTATTTGCCTAGCTGCGGACAATGATGCAAGAAGAATAGAAGCAGATTGTTGGAATGGTCTTCAGTGAAACTAATTATGACATGTTGACTGCACTCACCATGACATATTTCAGAGATCCAAGCTTATTCAATTACCCTTTCCAGATTTCCCTTTGAGAAATATTTTATCCTTTTGAGTGTTTGTATTTCTGAAGTGCATTTATGTTCAATCTGCAAGCACAATCCCCTGATCTGTGAGGGATCGTATTGTTACCGTTATTATACCCATTTCCAAATTAAGTAAACACCAATGGGATATTGAAGACATAATTTTGTTTGAAAGGCTTAGTGGTGAAGAAAAAGATTTTTCTTTCTCCTTGTATTTTTATAGCAACTGTGATATTTTGTAGTTCCCTCCTTAGGATGTGGCGCAAATCAAGGGGCATGATGCTACGGGCTGATTTTTTTTTCGAGAGCTCATTTCTTGTTGAAATAAAAAACATTACGCTTCACGTTACTAATCACAACAGGCATTGACAGTTAGGTGAACACTGGACTTGTAATGTCTGACGATCATGGTGTGGGTTTTGCAGATGCCAACTAACAGCAGCTGCTCAGCGAGAGTACATTAGAATAGGAGCAATGAAAGAAAGCAAAAACATCTCAGTTATATAAGTTCTGAAAGTATGAGTGCTTAAGAACTTGGGAAATTAATTGAGACACTTTTTATGATTTGCACATAAATCTTAATGTTGCTTGAAAATTCCATGTCATCTTGCAATGCTAAATAACTCTCTTGTTTATGCCTATATTTATTTTAATAGCACTCCTTCCTCCTTTAAGTCCCTATGCACTATGCATCATTAACTAATTTAGAAGATGGTGTTGATCTGTTCCCAGGTCTCTGCCAGTACTGTTCTTTTAATAGCTGGTAAGAAGTGCATAAAATTGCTTCAAGTTAACTCAGCCCCTGATTATCTTTATTGCACTGAAAGGCAGTGCCTCATATCCACTCATCGCCCCCTGCCCTCTCCCCCGCACCCGCCTCCCCCACAACCGATGTCCAAATGTAGTGGAAAGCTTACAGCATGAGGAATACCAGATTCCAACATTCACCCTACCACTCAGAGTTGCAGTTTGTTTGAGGACAACATTTAGAAATTGTTACAGCTTTGCTGCACAAATATACACCCTGCCAGTATAGGAAATATTGTGCTTGAGAAATTTGCAATTGAAAGCAACATATTTTTCCAGTTTATAAAATGAAATGCAGCAGCACTCTCATAGGATCCCTACAATGCAGAAGGAGGCCATTTGGCCCATTGAGTCTTCACCGACCACAATCCCAGCCAGGCCCTATCCCCATAACCCCACATATTTACCCTGCTAGTCCCTCTGACACTAAGGGAGAATTTAGTATGGCAAATGCAAGTAACCCGCACATCTTTGGACAATGGGAGGAAATGGGAACACATGGGGGAAACTCACACAGACATGGGGAGAAGGTGCAGACTCCACACAGTCCCCCAAGGCTGGAATTAAGTCCAGGTCCCTGATGCTATAAGGCAGCAGTGCTAACCACTGGGCCACAGTGCCACCCTAACATAAGGCAAATGATAGCAAGTGATACTTTTCCAGTGATAGATTATGTACACAATCAAATTAAATATATTTTCCTGTTATAACTCTCTAGTTTCTTTCACTTAAGATTGCACCTAATTAATAAGGACGGCCTTGAGATGTTTTTTGCAGAGGACAAAATTCTAAATTCGTTCTAATAAATTAAGGGATATCATGAGATGAGAGGAGCATAAAAGCATTCATTGATATGGGAGGTTGATCCAACCATGAACTGTACTCAAACCATGAACTGTACACCAGTGCCCAACCAATGAATTATTGGCCCCAGATTAGCTACAGTTGAGAAAAACTGATCAGCTGTCTCTGAGATTTCCCTACTTTCCCTCGCCCATCAAAGTCACAAATTAGTTCCTATGCAATTGTAATGAAGGAAACTATCCCTACTCTCCCTTCTGCAGCCTTTGACATCGCTGATCATTCCATCCTCCTCCAACATTTTTCCGCTATCATTCAACTGGGTAAAATTGCACTCAGTTCCATTCTAATCTATCTCATCAAAGCCAGAGAATCACCTGCAATGGCTTCTCTTCCTACTCCTGCACTATTACCTCTGATGTCATAAGGATCTATCCTTGGCCCCCTCCTATTACTCATCTATATGCTGCCTCTTGTGATAGAATCTGAAACCATGCCAGTATTTGGCATGACACGTGGCTCTACCTCACCACCCCCTCTCTCAACCCATCATCGGACTCTGAATTTTATCAGACTACTCGTCAGACACCCCAATACTGGATGAGTAGAAATTTCTTCAAACTAAATGCTGAGAAGATCAAAGCCATTGAACCCTGGCCACCAACTCCATCCCTCTTGGTACCAACTTTCTGAGACTGAACTAGACTATTCACAACCTTTGTGTCATTTTTGACTCTGAGAGAGATTCCAAACACATATGTTTGCTATCACTAAGAGTGCGTATTTCAACCTCCATAATATTGCCTGACTCCACCCCTGGCTCAACTCATCCTCTGCTGAAACGCTTATCCATGCCTTCATTACACCTGGACTAAGGTATTCCAATACATTCTACCTTTCATTAACCTAAGGTCATTCAAATCTCTGCTGCCCCTAACCCAACTCATAGCAAGTCCCATTCACCCATCACCCCTGTGCTTACTGACCTGCAGTGGTTCCCAGTTATGCCATGTCTCTATTATAATATTCTCATCCCTGTTTTCAAATCCTTGAATGGCCTTGTCCATCCCTATCTCTGTAATCTCCACAACACCACAACCTTCTAAGAGATCTTAGAAGGGCGGCACGGTAGCACAGTGGTTAGCTCTGCTGCTTCACAGCTCCAGAGACCTGGGTTCGATTCCCGGCTTGGGTCACTGTCTGTGTGGAGTTTACACATTCTCCTCGTGTCTGCGTGGGTTTCCTCCGGGTGCTCCGGTTTCCTCCCACACTCCAAAGATGTGCGGGTTAGGTTGATTGGCCATGCTAAAATTGCCCTTAGTGTCTTGAAATGCGTAGGTTAAAGGGATTAGTGGGTAAAATATATGGGGGTAGGCCCTGGGTGGGATTGTGGTCGGTGCAGACTCGATGGGCCGAATGGCCTCTTTCTGTGTTGTAGCGTTTCTATGATTTCTATGATCTGTGCTCCTCAATTCTGAATTTTACAGCATCCCAATTTTAATTGCTCCAGGATTGGCAGCTCAGCCTTCAGCTGTCTAAGCGTTAAATTCTGTAATTTCCTCAGCTTCTCTGTCTCTCGCCCCCTTTAAAACATTCCTTAAAACCTACCTCTTTGACAAAGCATTTGATAGGCTGCCCTTAAACCTCCTTAAGTAGCTTGATGCCAAATGTTGTTTGATACTATGCCTGTGAAACACTTGGGATGTTTTACTATGCTAAAGGTGCGATATAAATCCACATTATAGGTGTTGGGATAATGGTGGAAGACAGAGATGTAGGACATCCTTGCAGATCTGAGGTCAAGTCAATCTAGGTCTCTCCAGCATATACACTTCGACTGATAAGATGTGGACAAGCCTGCTATCAGCTCACCTTCTCAACATATTGGTGGTGGGGAGGAATTTAATGGAGGAATGCTTAATTAGTTATCTACAGGTGGAAGTAACATTAAAGATATGCTTTGCAACTATTATGAAAATTATTTGTTATTTATCTGGTGTTTTAGAAGGGATGGAGCCTTGTTCATTTTAACTAGATTAGCTTTTGTTAAAGTTACAGGAAGAGGAATTTCATGCAGAATTGTTGACTGAACGATGATCTTCCTCTAATTGAATTCTAAGGCCTTAAAATCTTCTGGTGCATACAGCTTCCAGCCTCTCAACTTGTATGTTTAACTGCCCCAACAAGTATTTCAATACTGTATTCTTTATGGATTATCCATTTCAGAATCGCTCATAAAATGAATTCTCAGTGTACACACATTGCTACTTCACAGAGCCAGGAACCCGGGTTCAATTCCTCGCTTGGGTCGCTGTCTGTGCGGAGTCTGCACGGTCTTCCCATGTCTGCATGGTTTTCCTCCGGGTGCTCCAGTTTCCTCCCACAATCCAAAAGTTATGCTGGTTAGGTGCATTTGCCACGCTAAATTCTCCCTCAGTGTACCCGAACAGGTGCCGGAGTTTGGCGCTTCGGGGATTTTCACAGTAACTTCATTGCAGTGTGAATGTAAGCCTACCTGTGACACTAATAAATAAACTTAAGTAAATTAAACACACAAAAATGACAGTCTGACCAAGATTGGTGTCCTTTTCTTTCACTGAGAACTATTGATCCTTTCTCCTTCTCTGAACTTTGCTCAAGAATAGCCTAGTTTCTAGGTGAAGGGTTAACCTAGAACTGTCTATGTTAAGCAGAAGCACCAGGCACTTGGTATTTATGTGAAGCACCTGTGTCCCACATCAGTGATTTAGCTCATTGCACAATAACACATGGTGCAGACTGTTACACCACTCTTGAGTGCCGCTGCCTTCGATAGTTATTTAATTAGAATCTGTAGATCATCCTTTAGTGCATTCATTTCCAAAATATGGAGTGAGTCAGTATGAAATAGGCAATTACTATAAAGTTAATTGAAGTATATGAGCCATTGAAAATTGAGTGCATTTCCCACTCAAAAATGCAAGGGCCTGCTTTCAAAATTTGGCTTCTCTATACACAATTTATACCGACTTTTGTAGATGTTTTTCAAACTGCACACTTTGACTGGATTAATTAACTGTACTGTGTAAATTACATTTTTATATTTGCTACAGTCAGATGCTAAGGTATCTTGTGCACCTATAATCCATCACACAAAAAAAGAAACAAATTGCATTTTATCCTTGGCAAATAGTGTAAGATGGAATCCAGCAGCAACCCTGCACCCATTCCAAGTCATAGCACCAGGAGCAATCCCCATATCACTCCTTCAGGGAAGAAGTGAATCTTCTAATAGGTGCTTCATTTACCAGATCAATTCTATCAGTTATAACTATTTTATTTAGCCACAACATCTGTTGATACCTTCTCACATTTTCTTTGTAAAATATTTGGTTCACAACATATTCCTGTTTACAACATATTCTTGGCTCGTACTTAAAATATGTTACTCTGATATTTTGTGGCATGACATTTCCCCGTATCAATTGAACGTAAACCATAATGAAATGATTATCAAAATATGGCAGGTTGTATGTAGTTTGTCAGGGGTATTCTGTTGTCTTCCTGAACTAAATCTAAATGAATGTCAAGTCTCAGTGAGCAATGTGTTACACTGCATGATCAATCAAAGAATCTTTAACCACAGAAATCAAGAACATGCAGTGAATATATTTCCTTTACAAGAATAATGACAAATCTGAAGAAGTAGTAAATGTCCAGCATTTAGGTATTTAAATATATATATAATATATATATATATGGGTTCCCACTCAATTCACAATAAGTTAAAATGAATGCAATTCACTTTCCTACAGATTGATGATCTATCACGATTCAAGATTTTGAAAATCACTCACAAATGCTGATATTCCACCAGATTACTTCCAGAAGTTGTGTTGGGCCTTTACTTTATGCAACTACAACACTAGTAATTAAATTGAAATTTTAAAAAAATAAAACAGAAACAAATGTAAGTATAATTTTCAGATCAACAAAAATGCTACAAACTGTGGAGCTGTATGCATTTGGAAACCAGAGCTGCATTCCTCAAAATTAGAATTCTGAAAGTTTGAATGATTGTGGCAGTAGTTTTATTTCTTGCAAAATATATTTCCCAAGTTCCATGAGAAGATAATCAACCCCATACCTTAATTTGGTGAAAATCAAACTACAGCATTGTCTAATGTGCAATCTAAAGCAGAGTTCATTGCATTTTGTAAAGCATAATTGGCAGATTTTTGCAGGCCATTTTGCAATGGGCCGTTTTGAATTTGCAAAACAATTGGTAGTGACATTATCATAGAAAGGGTAATAGTCAAAAAGTCCTGAAGAAGTCATCTGTTATGGCGCGAAGTTATTCAAAGGAGAACACAACAACCTACCTTTGGGATAACTGATGATTTATCCCAATCATTCATCTAACTTGTTATTAGTGTACAGTGTACTTAAGTACATTGATCTTTCCTTCCCTGTACCCTTTTACCATATCATTTTACAAGGGGAATGATGAGAATAATTAAAGCTGAAAAGGCTTCTTGCTCCTTTATAATTATTTTCTGGATTTTCTCTTGGTTCAAAGACAGTTCAGGAATGGTTTAAATGCATGGTCGTGAATGCCTTCTTAGTAATTTCCCAAATCTGGTGTTGATTTTAGGTAGAAGGTTTAGAGAAAGTGAAGAAAGAGAAAATGCCCCACAGATGGGATTTATACCAAACAATTTAGATCACAATGATTTTGGTGAGAACTAGTTCTAATCAGATGTTTACGTTAAATCATAAATAAGGCACTTCTATTCTGAATTTCAATGAACCAGTCATATGAAACCATAAATCATACTACTGAAGTTACCATTCAAATACAACTTAACAGTTAAATTAATTCACTGTAAAACTAATTCACTGTAAACTGTGATCAATATAATGTGCAAACCACATATTTAGTTTCACCATTTTCACTCAACTATTTCATTGTCCAATTAAGTTAATGATTAAATTGAGAAGACTTATGTTAATGACGTTTTCCACTTACAATATCCTACATTAGACACAATCAAGATTCCCTCTCTGTAATCAGTGTAAGCCTAAAAGATAGAGCTTTGATCCCTGTTGTTAAAAGGCAATGACAATAGAAGTTGAGCAACGAGGGGCAGAGCTACTGGCCCCTCTTCACACAACAATAGCATCAACAAACAAGTACTTGATCAATATTTGGCCAGGACAACTGAAAAGTTTCCTTTCAGATTTTAATTCCAGGTTGTAAAACAGCTGTAGGGCAAAGAGGGACATAAACCTCCAATGAATTCACTTGTGAAGTACCTTTTCTGCCTTCTTAGCTGTAAATATCTGCATGAAGTAGCTGTATGATCACTGCCATCATCAGCATATTTTGCTCTGCAGGATTTCAATGGGGTATAATCAGCGGCCATGCCTAAGCATCTTGTTGCGCTTTGCGTTGATTCATACAGATTTCATAAACATGGTATGATTTGACAAAGAAGTTAATACTGTTATCTTACCTCACTTGACCAAATCTATACCATGTGCTATAGGTACCCTGAATAAAAGCAACAAGACTTTCACATCACAATCATTAGTTGGATTCATTTATGTTCAGAATAGGTTCCTTCAAATAAAATCTTACCTCATATTGGCGTTCATTTGCTTACTTAAGCTAAAGTGAAATTCTGGTTGGTAAAATGGAACGTAATTAAGCTAAATTAATATTTAAATATAATGAATTAACTTCATTTAACAATTCAGTGTGATGTAAGGCATTAATTTGATACCCATAATACCATTCAAGATATATTGTGGAACAGAGAAATATAGAATTTCTTAGGTCAATGGTCATTTGTTGTCTTTATGTTGATGCATCTTAGTGAAAAAGGAAGTGTAAACTGTTATTCCTTTTAAGTGATTCAGTTTACTGCATTTCAGTGTGTAACTTACGAGCCTATACAAAAAAAAATCATCTTAGGAACAAGTGCACTGAAAGAGCAATTGTATATTCTTTGGAATCAACCTATTGAAATTGTTTGGTTGATTTTGATCATATCACGAAAGTATGTCAAGGTTTAAAATTCAGGGAAACAATTGCAATTGGTTTGTTTATCAGCAACATAACATTTAATGGCAGCAAAAGCCGACAAAGAAGAATTTCCCCACTGTCCCTTAAAATAATCTAAATCCTTCTACCTTTGCATATGTATCCAATTATAGCATTAAAGAGTAAACACAGTACAATCACTTTCTTTCTAATATTATAATCCCAAATGCTATTCTTTATGCCTTTATATCCAATTTATATTTGTACCTGAAGTAAAATTATGTGATTTATACTGCCTCTTAAGATAGGATAATGCCTGTTAGTGATAAGTCTAGCTACAGGTGCAATGGACCAACTTGTGTTGTGCATATGAGGCAGCCATTCACCTCAGTAAGCCATGCGTTGCTCTTTATTTCTGTTGAATTAAAAGTCCATGAAATTAAAAGGAAAATTCTGTATCATCCTTTGTTCATTGTCATTGGGTCCAAATCCTGGAATTCCCTCCCAAACAGTACTGTGGGCATACCGGCACCACATGAATCACAGCGATTCAAGAAGGCAGTTCACTACAATCTTCTCAAGGGCAATTAGGGATGGGCAATATTAGCCAGTGGCGCCCATGTCCGTGAAAGAATAAAAAGCGAAATTCAACATTCAACTCAGTTGAGTTGCTTGTTATGATTACTTTGTCCTTACTTACTAATAAATAGTAATCCAACAAACTTGTGTTACCTTAAGAAAGTTATACAATTAGCAAAGTTTAATTTATAACCTTTAATGTGGTGTTTCCTGGTATTTCAAAGTATTCTTACTGCAACAAATAAAGCAGAAAATGGAAGAAAATTTTGTGTATTCAAATTGCAAAACCTGAAAAAGATCTGATTTGAAAAATGGTGGTGTGAGCCATGAACACAGATATACAAAGCCTTGCTAATGCTCCCTAGCAGTGAAATGCCTGCTGGCATAAAGATACTGATGCCATCACCATGTGGCATTGCACTATAGTGTCTCTTGAGTGATAGCTCTACCTCTGGAGGGGTGAGATTTCACGCTGGTAATTAGACAAGGTTATGTGACCAATTCCACTCCAGAATAGAATCCACACCAGGTTTCATCCTACTTAACATGGTACAATAAAAACAATTACCGCAGGCTTTGTTTTGCCCCCAGAATTTCAGAATATTTGATAACTTCTCATCATGCCGGAGCCTGCACCGAAAAGTTTGTTTCTTCAGTTTATGAATGAACAATATTCAAATGAACTGTACTCATAAAATCCAGAATAAGGAGGGGGGATGCTTTGGAGCACCGAGATCAGGGCCTGAAACAGATTGTATGTATATTCACTCTTACTTAAATATATTTTCCTTCTCTCCTCCTCCTCTGCTGAAAATGTCATATTCTAGTAGTTCTGTTCACCAACTGGGTCTCACTTCGTGTCAAGACAGTGAGTGTTGGCAACCTACACAACTGCGTGGAGCATTTCGACTTAGTCAAGTCCTGTCATCTCCTGGCTTTCATACACACACTCACAGACTCTAGAATCATAGGATCCCTAGAGTGCAGAAGGAGGCCATTTGGCCCATCAAACCTTCACCATCGACAATCCCACCTGGGCCCTGTCCCCATAACCCCCCGTATTTACCCTGCTAGTCCCCTGACACTAAGGGGCAAGTTAGCATAGCCAATCAACCTAACTGCACATCTTTGGGCTGTGGGAGGAAACGGGAGCATCCAGAGGAAACCCACACAGACACAGGGAGAATGTGCAAACTCCACACAGTGACCCAAGACCAGAATTGAACCCGGGTCCCTGGCGCTGTGAGGCAGCAGTGCTAACCACCGTGCCACCCCAGTGACTCTAGTCAGTGCTACTAGATTGCCACCTGGACTGGTAAACTGAGCTAATCTTTGGTGCAATTTAGAGGTGCTGATATTGATTATTTCATCCCTTTCTCTAAGCCAGCTGAGGTCAAGTAGCGAGACTTCCTGGTCTGTATGGCTTGCCTTCCTCAACGGAATCATCAATAAATCTTAATTATATTCTTCTCTCCACAGATGCTGCCAGACCTGCTGAGTTCAACCAGCATTTTCTGTTTTTATTTCAGATTTCCAGCATTGGCAGTATTTTGCTTTGAATTATATTCTTACTGGGTGGGCTAATTCTTAATGATTATGTAAATAAAAGTGTCACACGTTTGTAATTATTTTCCAGGGCAAAATACAGCTCTTTCTCGACAAGTTACAATAACGTTGCAACTAGCTGATGTGTGGGAGGTTAAAATTACCTCTCGTTTTTATCCAAACCATGGATCCGTATAGCATTCCTCGCCCTGTGAGTTAAAGCGCAGCCGCTAACTTGCACAGAACGAGGAGAGAAAAATGACCATCTGATTTGGGGGTTGATTGAGGAGGCAAAAATCAGGAATTTCCTCGGGGCTTCCGCCAAATGACCGCCAGAATCACCGAGGAAATTCCAGGAGCGAAGGGATCAATCCTGCGGTGCGACCTCCAGCTCCTGGGGAAACGGCACCGGCAGCAACGAAGCACGCGCACAGCACTGCAACCCAATTCGGGTCGAGAATCAAACCACGTTGTGGACCGTCCGTTTCCTGATACAAATGCTTTAATTTTACAACATGTACAACATACAATGAGGGGAAGGTGTATTTAATCTGTACCAGTACGGTGACTTCCCAAAACGTTCTCCTGTTTTCTGTAAGAATGACTGGCTTGATGCAAATAAATTACAAATTCTGCAGTAGGTTATCAAACTGTAATCATTTTTTTTATAAATGAAGAGACATTTTGCGCCGGAGAGCTAAATGAGAACATGTGTTGGGAGGACTGTTTATATATTTTTTTATCTTACCACCACAGATATGGTTCGTTTGTTTAATGCTGTGATTTCTGCGATTAACTGATTAGCAACCAGATGTGATTAAACCTGATGGAAGGAACACTGCCCGAGGAGTGGTAACAAGCTTGTCATTTTTGTATCTACGAAATCTACCAGAGTTAAAAATCATTTATTTGAAACGAATTGCTTGTGAAAGTGAAAATGTGAGAACTGGATGGGTTTCAGTTTACTGTAACCCGGGGTTTATTTTTTTGTTATGACCTCCTTTTGGGTTAGGGCTCTGGCCCTCGCGTCTTGGCGTCTCCGTTTTGTCTTAATGGGCCATTTAATATCGTGTAGTGGAGGGGGGGGTGGAGGTGGTGATAGTCACAAGGGTCTTTCTCCACACGCGAGTACAGATCACCATTTATCGCCTCAAACTTGTAGCTCGCCACACTTAGCTTGTCTCGAGATCTGGAGTATATTCTTACAAAAGAAGTCTTATCTGGACGCTATCGCACTTTTCATCTAATTGCCTTCTCTTTCGTTCGCCCTTCCAGCCTCTATCTCTGTTCCTCCGCAGAAAAGCCACTCCGCATCAAGCCAAAGTCAATGAAACACAACTGTAATTGTAACTTTACATCTAAATATTAAGATAGAGCGAGGGGAGTCGCGTGTCTGCAGTACACAGTTATCAGCTGTCAGGAATTCCATTACTACATGGACCAAAAATGCTTCCGCTTCATCAAAACTTCCCGCATTCCGCAAAACTTATTTCATCTTGTCTCTTCAACAGCATCCACCCCCCCCCCCCCCCCCCAATCTCTCACAGCTTTACTTGTTAGCTGAATAGAATCGCAGTCCCAGCCAGAAAGAGGGAGAGAGAAAAAAAGGGGACAGCAATTTCACCAATTTTTGCTCCGGGCGAATTGGGGGCGGGTCGGGGAAAGATGAAAGTGAGAAGAAAATAAAAGGCTCGATTTAATCAGCTTTAAAAAAAAAGGCTTGGGTCCGGGGTTTCCGATTGAATTTTGGACCTGCGCATGATTGCGGATAAATCGAGCCTGACCACGCCTGGAGCTCCGCGAAAACACTGTGTCCCATTCAAACAGGCGCTGGCAACCACAGTCAATTCAACCCACTCTTCAATCATTACATTGCACAGAAATATTTATAGCGCCCCAGTTATTTTTTTTAAAAAGGGAGCTACCAGAAAGAAGTAACCACGAGGCATTTTCCAGCACGAGCGACTTATTTTATTTTAATAGTTCCTAATTGCGCAAGTTCATTTTTAAAAAGCAAGCTGGAAACTTGCAGCATCACCGGCAAGATCTCAGCTTTCTATATTCGTAGAAAAAAAAATCCCCTCCCCCCCAACCTTCGCAAATGTAAGCAAGAGTTTGCAACTTTTATTTTTAAATGTTTTTTTTTCAAAATAAATTGCAATTATCTTTTGTTCCCATCTTGTGAGTAGTGTGTCAGTCACTACATTGCACAAGACGTGCTTCGATGCAAATAGGTGGGGAGGGGGGGGGGGGCTTCTCACACTATTTAGAAGTTATAATCAGCAAATTGGCGCACCCCTTGGTCCAGTGCCTGATATTTCACTCGCTGGTACAACTCTGCAGTGTTGGCGGGGGCGAGGGACAGAAATCTCCGCTGGAATGACAGTTTATTTACTTATGAACTTTAGGTTAATTACAACCTAAACTGTTTGCTGAAATGATTAGCATGGAAAGTTGGTATCCCCCCCACCATCCCAACCAAAAACGTTTTCTCCCTCTTTAAACTAATGACACTGTAATAGCCAGACTGACCCAGCTTTCACACGTCCCGAACTGCAATCTTTTGCAAACATAATATATAGCGATTTGCAAAGGTTGGGCTTTATTTAGCCTGTTTGCTATAGGAAATCGCCGGCATTCTTTGCAATTTTCTCTCCTGGCCTTCCAGCCGAACGCCACGGCCCCTAAATCAAAGCCTTCGCTCAATCGAATGGTGCCAATTGTATTTTTCTTTTTTGAATGACAGTCGGCATCTAACGCGTCTAAAAAGATGGCAAAAGAAACATTTTGTAGGTGAAAATGGCTAGTTTTCCACGGTGGAGCGAGAGTCCATAAAACTGCAAGGACTGGCTGCTACTGGCGATCACTGAATAATTCATCCCTCATTGCAAGCCCATAATGTCTTTTCTCAGCCTTTTGTTTGGACGGTTTCTGTTCTTTTTTTCCCTGAATTACAAAAAGGTTGCCTTCTTTTGTTGCGACCAAGCTGTCACTGGCATAGGCTTTGTCCCTCCAAGCCTAAAGTGTAACTTTCAATGGACTCACGCTTCTTTGTTTTCCAAGTTCATCTCCAAGTGTGGATTGTGTATTCAAGAACTTCTTTGTATAGCTGGAAAAGTTGTACAAATGTTTGACCAGCTCATTTGGTCGTTTTTGTCTACTCAAGATCCTATTTGCAGCGAAATTCGGGCATGTCTATGGACTTCAGCAACAAGCGACACTTTGTGCCAAAGCTTGTGCGCAAGGCTAATGTTAAAAAGGACTTAAATTTATACACTCTTTCCAAGAGTTTTCTAGCCTTTTTTTTATATAGATTCGATGTTTTGATTAACAAAACATGTCTTTGCGAAAAGGTACTTTGTTAGCGGGAAAAAAAGATAATCGAATCGCAACAATGCCCAACAAGTTAAAACGAGGCACTGCGATACCTTTGCTTGATGGTGCTGTGATCCAGAGGGGAGCTCACCAAATACACACCAGAGCAATTCAGATAGCAAATATGGTATATTAATCAGATCAATAAACAATGCCGACTACAAACGAGCTCTCACGCTTCATGAACCTGGTCACAGGCAACTTCGCCGACTCCTCCAGCCCCCTACCCAATTCCTGTGGAGACTGCGCCACTCATTGGGAGCCACTTTCCTGAGGCGAGTCGAGAAAATACTCAGAGAATCATCATTTCCACATTGCACACACATTTTACCAAGCTACTGCGGATTAGAACAGCAAGCAATCTAAGGGACAATTTGTTTTACTCAAGTTGTGATGAATATCTTGCTGCTGAAGTCTACATATCTCAAAGCATGTTACAGATTGCCATTGCAAGATGGGGGGGGGGGGGGGATGTTAGATTCTGTTTAATTTTACCAATTTAGTTTTGCACTATTGGTTATGCAAGAGCCCCACAGCTAAATCTGTCGAAATGTCATCTCACGTTCAAATATTAGACATCGTTTGACAACCCTTCAATCACAATTAGTTTGAATCTGTTAAAAGGGATAATTGCGTTTTTAAAAGCAACTGAACTCAGTGTAAAACACGTATAAATGTTACCAAAGTGTATTCGCCAACTTTACCAGACCTGAATAACCTTCGAGGATTTTTTTAAGGACTAATCTAGTTGTATGTATATCTATAAATTATTCACGTATTTATTTTTGGCATCTTCTTTAAAAAAATAATCAAGAGTCGCTCATGTGGCACAGAAATGATAGCGCAGATAGTTTGCAAATGGTTAACCATAACTCCCCCACCACCCACCCCAACTTCCAAGAAAGAAAGGTCCGTTAATGCTGCCTGTCCCTGCTTTCTAAAGTGCTTTGTGGTACTTGGCTGAAGATGTGTAGAAGGGAAATATTGGGTGGATTTCACAGATATTTCATGAAATTCAATCTCTGGAAACGACCCAATACTGTGCATTTCTAATGTCAGTGTTTGTGGCATCGATGTAACAGTCACTATAACTGTGATTTTAGATTTAGCTTTGAATTGATTCAAACATTGAAGGGCATTTAAAAATTCCCTTTCCTTCTGCTGCTTATAGCAGATGCATTTAGAACCCACTTCACATTAAATTACGTCTGGACTTCGATGTTCTTTAAAAATTCTCATGTTTCTCATCATTTGTCATTTCATGTTTTCCCAGTATTAGTAAATTAAACGTTTAATTCGAATCAAAGCAATACTGGATCATCTCCATTTGTCAGCGTCTCATTGAAACAGAATAAAGTAATTTAGCAAGGTTCTGATCTAAAATCGGGGGAGGCCTGATAAAGTTAGCCCGGATGTACGCAGATGGCAAAGAGTGCCTTCTTATCTAACGCATTTCTCGCTAGGAATGATGCAGCAAGTTTCTATTTGTATGATTGTCTCTTTCATAGAATAAAATATAATGTTAGTCGATTCAAATTTTGGTAAAGTTTTTGGCAATGATTTGGTTTGGCTGTCTATATCTGCGTTCATTATCCGTCCCGAATTAATGTTTATTTATTAGTGACAAGTGCATTAACACTGCAATGAAGTTACTGTGAAATTCCATCTTGGAAAACCGGTTCGAAGCTTCTTAACGGGAAGAGGGATTTAAAATCACAGATTCTGCAAAATGCTGTAATTCCAGGAGTTTGGGGAATGGTTGAGTAAAAAGTAACGATTGGACTTGGAAATCGATACTGAAATCGCTTTCTCTTCCTCAGAATTGCTTGGGGTTATTATTAATGTCATTTGATTGAGGCTCGTTTCCAAATGCTCCTCGTGCTCTGGGAAATGTACTTACATGTTTACATATTATACCTGCGGTCTGAGTTTGATTTCTGCGCCTTTCGGATTGAACAGGAAATCGGTAAGCATGGACCGACCTGCCCCAAACTGTTGATTTTCCTGCTGGAATTGACTCAGTGGCTGCTATTGCTTTGCCATAGTCGTTGCAAACGGTCTACAATGCGCTGAAAACCCACACAACAAAATTAAACTCATTCCTCTGGGCAACATCCCGGGACCGTAAATGAAATTGCAGTCAGCTGGTAAAGGTTGAAAAGTGCCTCTTTATCTGTGCGCACAATTAGCAGCGGCGAACTAGCAACAGGTTGCTGCTGTGCTGATAAGGTTGGTCCAGGCTGGCTCTCCAGCTTTGATATCGCCGCCCTTTGCTACACTTTTTCGAATTGTTTTCACACCTTGGCGTAAACTTTACCACCCGAACAAGCTCAATAAAACTCCCAGGACAAAACAAGAGTAGTACTTCCGGCCAATTCCCTTCACCTCGGCAAATACCCAGAGCCACAAAACAAAAGCAGAGGGCATTGAGGCATTTACTGCTGAAGGCGACTATGTGCTCGTGGTTAATTCTAGTGAAACCGTCCAAGGGAGCAGGCGGCGTAATTATCACTCCCTTCAGTGGGTTATATGAACTTTCATCCGTATATTCCACGTTAGTTCGAGTCTTTTTTGGTTCTAACCCTGTAACTCAATCAAAGCTGCCTTTACCCCATCAAAACGTGTAAGACATACAATATTTAATCGCTCTGGGATTCCCTAATGCATGCCTATAAAAACAACTATTGATATAAATATTTAATTAAAACTTTTGTTTCGCTAAAAATACACAAGTGATCAGACAAATTCCACCTCTTACCCTTGTTTGCCAGAATGCCGTCTATGCTGTGTTTGGTCTTTTTATCTCCCTCTTCATATTCCTTTCTTTCACATTCCTCCTCTTCGTCTTCTTTCTTACCGAATCTACTCCTTAGAATACGGCTTATTGAGCTCACTTTTTTGAAGGAAAATGTGTTTTTTTTCCCAAAAAAAGATCAAATATAATATCAATTTTTAATACCAACGCAATTTTACCTTTGTGTCACAAAACATCAAATAATGTAAGATTCAGTCATTGGTTTAGAATTTCAAATAAATAATATTAATAATATAAATAAAATTTTATACTCTCCTCGATAGCTTTTTTCCAAAAAAAGAAAATAGCATAGGGAGAACATTATATTTCATGATCAATATCTTCGGGAAAAGCATAATTAAATGTCTGGAATGAATTATTTTATCTGTGAAATATGCAGGATATAATTCAAGCCTGCCAAAGTGTAAATTATTCTCGTCATATATTGTTTCCTGATAGTCCTAATAAATAATAATAGCATTTAACTTAAGATAGTTTTTTTTTAATTGGAGGACTGAAGTCCGGAATCGACTTGGATTCATTTGTTAACACCATGAGGTATTTATGCCTTCTTTATTAGTCTGAGCAGCTGGACACATTTTACATTTACAGGCGATTCTGGGCTCAGATGAAACAAGAGTAGTTATTTTTCTATGTTAATTAAATTGTTCCTGGATTATTTCCCACTTCGCGCAAATTCACACTTGGAACTAACCTGAGGGAATGGTGTTCCGATCGCACATGCCGTCTTTCAGTAATTTATCCCGGATTTCCCAACTAAACATTCCAGGATTCTCTTTCTTGTACTCTTCGATCTTTTTTTCCACATCTGGTATTGCCATTTGCTTTATTAAATGTGTGGGGGGGTTTTGTTTGCAAGAGAGAAAATAAGAAGGTTGTTTACAACCGTGTTTCATTACGACTTGCAAACGAAGCTGACCTGTTTCTTATTTGCAGTCATATTCCGATATGCAAATTTGAAATAAGTAAGCATGCACCCTCAAGTCCCAATTATTCCCGACATAACATTGCTGCTCTTGCAATATCTTATACAAATCCTGGAAACATTCGGTTGCATACAACGTCATCTGAAACAAAACTAAAAGCATGATAGACTTTTCAGATTTAATATGTAATGTGTTTTTATTTGGCCACGGTGCCCCTCTCTCAGGTACACACAAAATTGTTTGCTGACCTGGACTATTTATGAAGTTGGTTTAGAGTGAACGAAAAGTCAAACTGGACAAAAAAAAACGGGTGCAAAGTGTAGATCACTACTTGACCTTTATTGAAAATGCGGTGTAGCTGTGGTACAATTTCTGTGTTTAATGGACTATATTACGATGATCGCTGGTCATTATAGCCTGCGTGTTTAATTGTCTGTGACAAAACCATCCACATTACAGATTAAACTGCGAATCAAGAGCTAGCGTGCGTTTTTGGCAATGTAAACGAGCTTTGTACAATTTTGTCCATCCTACTCAACAGTGGTGAAGCAGAGTTTTACCCTATAAGGAAATGCTGAAAGGCATTTAAATTATCCGAGATTTCTTGTGATTTCACACGTTCCAGTGTAACTTACTCCACCAAAATTCTAAGTTTGTGGACGCACCCAATAACATATCAAAAAAGCTTTCACTAGATATGTACTGCATATCAGGAAAAAGATGGAAATTAAACTGATTACAATTCAGATTTTTCATAAATCCAGTTAAAATACGTTACCAAAATGGACATTAAATTTTCTGTTATTCTATTTGCAATAAATTGAGTTTGATATATAAACATGCAGCATCCTTGTAAGTTCTTCATTTTAGTTAACGAATTTCCATTGTTACGCACACCGTCAGTATTTTTTAAAGATCATGTTATTCCCTCAAAACGCCTAACCTGTTCCCAGTTTCGGATGATCAAACTGTAATGCACCTTTCAATAAAACACGTTTGAATAAATGGAATTGAAGGACAGGGGGTCACAAAATACGGCTCTATCAAATTGTCGTATTCCAGGAACTTTGAATTATATTCAAGTAGCGATAATGTAATAAGTAAAACTCAGAAATTATTTACAACACCTCAACTGTGACAAGCATTTGTGAGTATTACACTTGTATGCACAGATACAGATAGGGCATGTTTTGCAAACGCACAATTTGATTTACAGTTTTATTAAAAACATGATACTCCACTCCTCAGGTGGTTTTTAGTCGATCGAACTTGCTTGTATTAAGAATGCCTTTGATAGGCACGCACAGATAGTAGCGCCATCCACACACTTTGAAGGTGAACCATAACAACGTCTTTCCTGGCGCTGGAACTTGTCTCAACTAAGTTCCGATACTTCATAAAGCATTTTATCGACTGACTGAAGACTTTAGTCCGACTTACCCTGGGTTTGCTGCCAGTCGCCCCCGGTCTGATGGAGCCTGTCTCCTGGTATCTGCAGAGGATTTTCGAGACACAGCCGTGGGAGACTCTCAGCTGGCGAGAGATGACACACGGTCTGATGCCGTGATGGGCCATTTCCACTATCTTGTGCCTGATGTGATTTGGCAAAGGCCGGCCATTTATAAAAACTCCTCCGAGCTGGTTCACTCTCCCTTGACCTAGAGGCGTTGACACTATTTGCAGTAAAAACAGCAGCATTAATAAACCGTTTTAAACGGGACCTCGCAGATAAGAGAGGAAATCGAAAGACATCACACCAATGCTTAAGAGCACATCCGTCAACAAGAGGTGTTTATATATTGTTACACAATTCACTAGCAGGAAACATGCTCAAATCAGACAGATCCTTATTCCTAGCTGTCACTTGACAATAATATTTGAAATGTGACGATAAAGTTTGGACTTGATAGTTCGGAGATATTAATGCATATCCTTGGAATGATTGCCGCTCAAGCTCTGTCATCGTAATACTTAAATATATCTTCGGCTCGCCCCCTTCACAAACATTTTGGGTATTAGAAGAAAATCTCCCAGATGCCTTCAAACATGCTTTTAAAACAGCAATTCACTCATCGGGCGTAGCCCGGTATTTACAATGAACTGTCTTACTCAGCAAGCGGGCGCACCAGCGTTCACCATCTAGGCAATGAATAACACTTTATAACAACAAGCTAAAGAGATATTTGAAACAACAAAGGAGTTTTGTTTCTGATCGATTTCACCTCAAACTTCGAAGATGCACCTATCGCGCCAATAAATGTTGAAACGGGAGTAAAATCTACTCACTGCATATATTGAACATGATACTTGGAGAATGTACGTTAAAGAAACTTTTTTTTAAATGCTGTCCGCGGGGGGAGAAAAGACCAATGCAGTTACACATTTAAAAGAAAACATTATTGAGAGTCCGAAAACTCATAATGTCTTGCCGTTGGCCTCGCACAGAAGAGTTAGGGTTCTGTGTGTGTGCGCGTTTCACCCCCGTCCCGTCCTTTCCCTCCTCCCTAAAGCACTGGACTAGAAAACTAAAAGTCAGCCAAAGCTCACCTTCCAGTGGGAACCCGCTGCTCCGAGGATAGCTCTGTCCCGGGGCTGGACGCATCATTCTTGGGACCGGTCCAGCCAACGTGCTCATTTTTAAACACGTTCAGTCCCAGATTTTCCTGTGGATTGTCGAAGGGGAGGGTGGTGGGGAGGGGAGGGGAGGGGGGCGGGGAGGGAAAGGGGGTGGGGTGGTGTTGTCGGGGGGGGGGGGGGGAGGTGGTGGTGGTTGAAGTAAAACAAATAACAAAAAAAAACAATTGAATGACCACTTTTAGGTAAATCCACGTTGGCCAGCCGACTTCAGAGAAGCTGAATAGTAATTTCAATCCTACACTAAACCGGCGGAGGTGGGGGGTGGGGGGTTGAATTGGCAGAGTTTTTTTTCTGAAGTTTCGGAAGTCGGTGCTGATGTTTCGTGTGTTGCTCTGGTATGTGTGACAGGTATAACTGTGGTCCAAGGGTTAGGAATTGTAGTCACAGCCAGCAGTCGATGGGACGGTGACCTGGAGCATTTATCAGTTCTCCCACCCCTGGCTCCATCGAGACCCCTGTTTTCTGATTGGCGAACAGGCGAGATTCTTCTCTATGGAAACGTGCACTTTGATTGGCCAATCCCTGCAATCTCCCTTTCCCATCACTGGGAATATGATTTTTTTTTGCTTCTCTCTCTAAGTAAACGTACGGCTGCAGCAGTTAAAGCAACCTGTCCTACTTTGCCTATCTTAACACAGGACAGCTTGCATTCATTATCAACCACAAATCTAAAAATATGTCCCTTTTTTCTCTCTCTCTCTCTCTTTCGAGCAGATTGCCTCCGGGGCAAACTTTTGTGTTTGGAGTCAAATCAAAAACGTCTCTGAAGGCAGCACATCATTCCTCGATATTCTAAACTGTTATTAGTAATACAATTCGCCAACAATTAGCCCAACTGCTCTCTAAAACCGAGCTCTACTCTGGAAAATTAAATTGCTGTGGGGGGGTGGTGGGGGTGCGATTTGTGGGACACTTCCTAGTGGACGAGAGCTGAGAATAAAAAAGCTCTCAGGTATAAGGCAGGGCACTGTGATGAACACAGACTAATCAAGCCCTCGCATATTCTGGGGGTTTATATGTGTAAGTATTAAGAACCAAAAAAAAGGGAAGAGAAAGAAATGGTCTGACTGAGAGCAGAAGCGCCACAGCAGGATATGACGCCAGGACTGTTGTAAAGCCCGTCTGTCCTCAGAGAAGGTACTATTGTCTGAGTCCTCTATTTATAACTTGCTAACTGCCGGTAAACTCATCCTTTACACTCTGATCTTCAAGCACAGCCATCCAAGTGGGCTTTATTTGGAAGCGGCTATTCAAAAAACCCTGTCAGTCTGGCGCGGAACTTTATTCAAAGCCTTAATCAATCAAACGATGAGATAGTTAAGACTACGCTTTGTTTGAGAGACGCTTGCAAAAGAGAAACAACCTCCTTTTGGCAAAAAAAAGTCATCGCTTTCACTTTACTGATTCTTAATCTCAACAATTGTTCTCTTCTACCAGAAACACAATGATTATCCAATGACGTAACACAAAGAAAGATTAAAAAGAGTCATTGGCTATTATATTAATTCTCCCCCCCTTTTTTAAAAAGTTGTTTAAAAGCAGCACTTAAAACAGCATCACCCCGTTTACAGTGATCACCCTGCCTTGCTCAGGACCAGAGTTAACCCAGAGTACAGAGTGGTCTCTGCATTTTTTGGGATTCAATCAGAAACCAATGACCGTAACCAAGTTCCCCAATCAAACTCTTCCTCGACGCTTTATTTCACCACTGTTTACGGGCATTTAGATTTCTTTTTCGCTCTTCAACGGAGGATTCGTTGCTTTTGACTTGTGTAAATGGACTCACGTAACGTGCAAATCCTTCCCAGTCATTTACTTTACAAAACTACTGTCAGAAGTGTACAGGTTTGATTGCGCCCCGTTTACACACATTTTACAGCTCAAGTTTGCGAGTTATTCAAGGAAGGAAAATCGCATTCCCATGCGACGTGACACATATTACATATAATAAAACTGGCTAGTTTTAAGGGAAAGAGTAAATTAGGTGACGAGACTGGTGGGTAGGGGTTGAAATGCCAGAATTGTCATTAAAGTAACCAGGGATTATAAATTACAAAATAGACAAGCGAATATACCCCAGATCAGGTGCCATTTAATTGGATCAGGATTTGAGATGAATACGGTCAGTGACTGTGGGTTATACCAATCAAATGTATACGGTTAAAAAACGAGCATATCTTGAAATAGCATTCTGCCACTCCTTTCAGCTGGGAGGTTTTTTGTTGCAAATACGTGTCGATTGGGTTTTTATTGAAACTAGATCTGTTTAAACGAGGGACCATGGGCCGAACAAGCAATCGGAATTTTAAGAGTTATGCATTACGTTCAACAAAACTTCGATGTCTACAGTCATTTTTCACGCTGTTTGATGGCTGTGTGGGCATGTGAGACTTTGGAGAAAGCACACTTCACAAATTAAACGTCCAGACATCCGCTATTCCCAATCGAGGGACTGCAAAGTTTCAACATCTCGTGTTTAAAGCTACGATTCTAATTTTACTAATAAATAACATTGGATCTGTTACATTTCGTTTTATCTCATCCCTTGCACATATTGGCATTCAGATCGTTCCTTTAGTGACACATTTGCAAACCCAGTTGCTTTATTTTCGTTTCGCACGACATTTGCCTCGGTAACCTATTAACAATTAATTTCAAGCATCGTTCTAACTTCTTGCTCTCATCCAATAACGATTCGAGTATTGTTATGCGAAATGCACAGGGATCTTTTAAAACCCCTCTAAGTTTAATTGTACTCATTTCTTATCATCGCGTATCTATCTCAAAAACATTAGGAAAATATCCATTGAACAATGCTCAGAATAATTAAAAACATTAACTAATTACCAGTTAATACATGATACAATATCAATATGTTAAATTAATATATGAATGTGATACTGTACATGGCATTTAAGGAATTATCATGCAAGAAGTAAGATATAAAATAGCAATTTTATGGAATTGAAGAATTTAATTTATAACCAAGCATGAGAAAATATCATAAACAATCAAAAGAGGCACTTCCTTCAAAATAACCAATAATAATTACTGACAGACTTAGCACATATCAGATCTTTTAAGACACATGATTAACCTTCTCTGTTATTGAATTGTTTTCTTTATAACAAAGGGAAATAATTATCGCTATTGACAGTTAAGAGTTGCATATCAACAACGTAACTAATGCGTTCTAATGATGTTCTCACCTGGCCTCCAAGATTGCATTGTGTGCTGTTTCTAGAGCCATTCTAAGTCTCTTTATTTCTAACTGCTTTCCCTCACTCGGCATGACAGGAAAATTTGGACTGCAAACTTCACCAGATTGTCATGACTGGTATACCTCTGTTTGGAAGGGGTGGGGATTATTGACATTGTTTTATATTCAACAAAGTAAGAAGGTTTGGTGCTAGGGAATTAAAATTTATCCATGATCAGAAACCCAATGTCAACAGCAAGCTCTCCCAGGCTACACTCAGCACAACTAGGTGGAGAATAAAACTCCCTCTCCTTTGCCTTAAGAATGTACTTTAATTCCAATCTTTGACGAGCACTTCCTATTCTACCAGGTTGGCATTGTTTTCATTTCCCACTCTAATCATCCTTGGCTCGCTCTAGTTGAATTGTCAATTAGTGTTAAATTAGGGATAGTTTTGTGTCAAGAGGCCCATGCTCTTCTGGAACTGGATTAAAGACCTTTACAAATAGGAAGCAGAAAAGATATTTATCCCAACATTTGAATTGGATTGAAAGGGGTCCCATTAGGGAAATGTAGGTGTCTATCCCCATGCACTATCTAGTTCCCTATACAGAGTTTTTTTTAAAAAAACAACTTAACTGTGCAGTTGTATGAGGATCTGATGAGTTTTTGTAAATGACTCTGCAAATTACAAAACCAAACGAGCTGAAATCTTTGTAGTGGGATAAACTAAGAATATTACGCTGTATAAAGGGTGGCATACTGGTATTGTCACTGGACTAGTAATCCAGAGCACTGCTCTGAGGACCCAGGGTTAAATCCCGTCACTGCAGGTGGTGAAATTTGAATTCACTAAAAATCTGTAATTTAAAATCTAATGATGACAATGAAATTATTGTCAATTGTTGTAAAAACCCATCTGGTTCACTAATGTCCTTTAGAGAAGGAAATCTACCATCCTTACTCAGTCTGACCTACATGTGACTCCAGATCCACAGCAATGTGGTTTATTCATAACTGCTCACTCAAGGGGCAATTAGGGATGGCAATAAATGCTGGCTCAGCCAGTGACATGAACAGATAAAAAAATGTTCATCATTGTTTATTCAGACCATGCACAATCCTTTCTTTCAAGATTTCTTTCCAAGGTATTCTGCAACTATGATCCCCATTTCTCAAGTCCCTTTCGCAAAAGGTCAATCAAGTGAACATCAAGTTTAATGGTCAAGGAATCAATGCAGATAAAGCATTAAGAATATCAATATTTTACAAAGGAAGGTACATCAATGGTTTGTTTAAATTATATTTAAATATTGTAAAGCAATTGCTGAGCTTTAAATCCTGAGCCTGGGCTCAAACTAACTCCAGCTTTTGGCAATGTGAGAATCTCTGGAGGAGATAGCTTGAATTGCTGGTAGTGAAATTCTATGCATACATGGAGAAATGCATGTTTTAAACCCATTCTGCAGCAATAATTAGCACTGGATTCAAGAAGCCGGCCAACTACTGGATTCAATAGTCTCACATGTCACATTGCATCATTATCCAAATGGTTTACCCAAGCATTAGAAATACATTTTTTCACAGTATATTACTGAACACACAGCAAATTTGAATCCTGGTTGCCATTTATGTGGATGCAAAACAATCAATGAGTTTGCAAAGAATTATATCATCCAAAATTATTAATTTATTAATAATCAATTTATTATTAATTAATTATTTTAGCACTTAGAACTGTAAATGTATTTGTTTCCAATCTGCCATCAGAATGTTTCTAATACAAAGAAAAACAAATATTAATATTGTACAGCAAAATGAAATGGAGCAAATAACTCAACTGACAGCAGAGCAATTGAGAAATAGTGACCACAACATCACTACACTCAGGATGAAAACAAAAAAGGATAATGAAGAGTGAGAAATAAGGGTGCTGGACTTTTGGAGAAAGAATCAATGAGATAAGGATGAGGTCCAAATTAACTGAACAGGTGGATTGGTAAATACAACAACTGGTCATCAGTAAAGATCTTCAAATATAAAAAGTTTTTTATTTATTAGTGTCACAAGTAGGCTTACATCAACACTGCAATGAAGTTACTGTGAGAATCCCCTAGTCGCCACATTCCAGCACCTATTCAGATACACTGAGGGAGAATTTATCATGGCCAATGCACCTAACTAGTATGTCTTTCAGACTGTGTGAGGAAACAGGAGCACCCGGAGGAAACCCACACAGACATGGGGGAGAATGCACTGACAGTGACCGAAGCTGGGAATCGAACCAAAGTCCCTGGCGCTGTGAGGCAGCAGTGCTAACTATTGTGCCACCATGCCACCCCTAGGTGATAGAAGATGATAAGAGTATGGCATATATAGATAAGGTGAAATAGGGCATATCAAATTATAGAATATTAAAGTTAAACAATGAGATTACAAATTAACAGTTAAAATGAGACATTAAAACCAACGTTCACATTATCATAGGAAATTGTGAAGACTATAAAGGACCAACTGGTAATATTAAAGGAAATAATAAGGACCTTTTATAGTTTAAATAAAAGATTGATTCCAAAGGAGGCAGGATTTAGGGATGAATAGAAAATGTAATTGAGGAGGATGAAAATATTATATAAATGTGTGAAAATGCTAAGTAACTGTGAGTAAGCGTTTACAAATGATAACTGTTGGTGTATTATAGAATTAAGTGGAACACCACTGTGGGAAAGGAAGTAAAAGTGAGCAGAACTCAAAATGGTTAAGTCACTGGTCCCTAATGATATGGATAGTGCTTTCAAGGAAGTCTGAGAGAGTTTAGCTGGATTCTGACCACAATTTTTCAATCATCCTTAGCTATGTAAATTATGAAGAGTAGACAATGTTCATGAAGGAAGAAGGGGATTTGTTGCGTAATTATAGAACAGTTTTGGTATGCCATTTATGGGCAAACTCTTCGAATCTAAAATGTGATATCAAAAGACATCTGGAGAATTATGGGGTGATCAAGGACAGCCAGCAGAAAAGTCATATTTAACAAATTTATTTTATTTAACTGACTGCACAGATAGAGGAAATGTGGCACAGTTTAGATGTATTTTCTGAGAGAATTTAATAAGGTGTCTCAAAGGAATCTTATCAGAAAAATTCAGGTGAATGATATAAAAGATGAGCAGCCTAGATAGAAATTTAATTGATGGACAGGAGACAAGGAGTTAGGATAAATGGATATTGCTTGCATTCAAAAAAGACTGGAAGATGTGTACCCCCAAGATTCTGTCCAATTTCATCTTGTTACATTTAGATCATTTGGATATAAGCATGGGCAGCATTCTTTGCTGATGACACCAAAGTAGAGGTTTGAGGGGGAGGTGGGACACGGTGGGAAGGGCTGATATAAGCTTCAAAAGCGAATAGGCAGGTTAGCAGAATGGGCAGAGAGGTGATAATTGCAAATAATTGTGGAGGAGTGTCCAATTATTTATTCTGGGATGAACAAAAGAGGATGGAAGTATGCATTTGAAGGAGAAAATATGAAAATAAAGACATAATGCAATAAAACGAGAACAAGAGACCAATGTATTTTATAAGTAAGGAAAGGATACAAGAATAAAGAAGTAATTGCAAGTTTATGGTTAGGAAACAGATAGAGTGCTTTGTGTAGTTTTGAGCACTCCATTATTGAAAGGAGATGAAAGATTATTGAGACAGTATGACATAGATTGCTTTGAATGGTACTGGCAGTGGGAAGCTGTAGTTCTGAGGGGTGCCTATTTCCAACAGTACACAGAAAGCTACAAAGAAATGTAATAAATTTTTAAAATTCGCAGAGGTTTGAATAGAGCGATTGGGGAAATCCTTCCCTCTGGTCGAAAATTCAGTGTTCAGGAGTCATCAGTATGGAATTGTCACCAAAATAACAAGGAGAGAGGTGAAAATAAATTTCTTTACTCAGAGGACAGATTTTTCTGCCATAGGGTGTGGTTGAGGCTTTCACAGGATAAGTAGATACATATTTAAAGCAGAGGAAGATACAGAACTGCGGAGTTATAGCTAAAGGATTAGTATTGAATTACTCAAGTAAAGAGCTGTCAAAGATACAATGAGCCAAATGGACTCCTTCTGTGCTGTAAATTTCTGTGTCTCCACGAATATAAAAATCAAAAAAGCATTGATTCCATCTGGGCTATTCCTTTCGTTGGGTTGATGTGCAGGGCCAGATAAATGGTTTTAATTTCTGCCTTGCTTCAGTGTCAAGGCCACTCCCCATCCAATCAAGAGTTCTGTTTAATTCTTCAACCAAGACTAGTAGCTGTACTCAGTGGCAGGGAGTCGCATACAATAGTAATTCTGGTGAAAGGCCTAAATTATATTTAGTTCATAATTTTCTTAGTTTATTATCTTGGATCTTATTTCACTTCTGGTTCTTTATAAAGAATTTCTCCAAACAGGTGCACCATCTCCTTGTACAGTATGAACCAATGGATCATGTCTCTCTTTAACCTTTGTTACAAATTAAATTCTAGTGTAGAATTCTGAATAGTGCTTCCGAAAAGAAGCTTGCAAAAAAATCATGTGAGCCGTACACGTTAGCAGGATAATTGCTATGGCTATAATAGCGTATGGAAAAATATGCTAGTTATCACATGAGCAATATAATTTCATACATCTGCCAGTTTTCATGATTTATTTAATCCAAAGATGCATGGTACTGAAGGTGCCAATTGCTGTTATCACTTTCAAGTTCCTAATTTACATTCGCATGGCCTTTCTCTGCTCTCCTGAAGCTCTAATTTCATTCTTGAAGCTCTGATCTCATATCCTCTGTTCCACACCCTATGCCTGAACCCTTCTTGCATTTTTCACCAGTCATCAGAAAGCGAGGAAATCAGAACACAGCTGTAAAAATTATAATGTAGCAATTCTGGCTGGGGATGTGAGACCATCACTTTCATTTCCACTTTATTTCACCCCCCCCCCCTCTACCACCGCCCGCCCCCCGCCCCAACCCCCCCCCCAACCCCCAGCAAATTGTTGCATAAAATTCCTCTGTTGTTATTTTAACAAATGCCGAAAACCTCCATCCTTGTTCGTGACTGGGATTTTCTGGTGCCGCTGATTATGGCTGGAATGCCAAATTCTCCAGTTCAGGGGTGAGGACACGGACTCAGGGGTGACTCTCCCATACCAAGGCGCCAAAAAACGTGCGCGTCGGGATGGGAGAATCGCGTGTCAGCCATTTTGCGGGATTCGCGCATGCATTCCCGCCGCATGTGCGCAGTTGGGACCGCACTGGAAACCAGCGGGAAGAGAGGTAAGTGATTTTAATCTGTTTTAAATGTATTTTAAATGTCATTATTGGGCCCGGCACGGAACTTGTCGGGCCCGATAGCATCTCCCACTCCACCAGGAGTACTTCACTCCTGCAGGGTTTAGAGTAGCTCCCCACATTCGGGGAGCTACTAGTGGGAGACCCTGCCGGAGTGAGGGGGGGGACAATCATGGTCCCCCAGGGGGTTGGGCGGCCATAGGTGGTGCCCCCTGGGCATGGACACCCTGGCAGTGCCAGTCTGTGCTCCCTGGCACTATCCAAGGGGCAAAGTGCCCATGCCCAGGGGGTACCTTGGCACTGCCCACCAGGCATCGGACAATGCCAAGGGGTAGGGCCTATTGTAGGCGGGATCTAGGGGGCGATCGGTGGGGGTGAGGGGTCCTGCTGCCACTCTGCATGGGGATCAGTCTGGGCTGGAAGGACGCCAGCGATCGGGGTGGGTGGTCTGCTGAGGGTATCTGCTTCCTATCGGGGGTCTGCCTCTTGGGGGGGGGCAGGGGTTGGTCTGCCGGGAGGGTCAGCGGAGGGCGGGGGAGGGGGGGGGAATCACCACTGCTGGGTGGGGGCGGGCTGGACTTTGGGGCGCTCCTGGATGGGGAGGTGGTCGGGGCTGGCCTGGGAATTGTCATGGAGGCTGCGATCGGGCTGTGGGGGGGAGGGGGGGGGGGTGTTGCTGGAGGGGTAGCACTGTGGGGGTCCTGAGCTGGCCAACGGGGAGACTGACAGATAGGGGCCACTACGCATGCGCAGACCTCCAAAGCTGTCAGCCTCTGGTGTGAATACGCTCCGCCCCCTGAGCTTTTAATGATATTCACTACTGTGACCTCTGCATTGCACAGAATGGGGAGATTCAAGTCTGAAGTTGCACTGAAAAAACAGTCATGATCTAGACCAGTTTTCTCGCCAATTCAGCACTTTTGGGAGAATCACCCCCGAGATTGGTGAATCCCACTCAAAGTCATTAATCTATTTATTTTAAAATGTTTCATGTTTCTCTTAAAACAATGAACAAAGGTAACGAAAATGCACTAAACATTAGTACATTACTGTTACACAGCATGATTCAAAATTGGACATTGTTATTGCTCAGATATTATATGTATAACGTTATAAAATGAGCAAGTAAGTGATGAAATGTGCATAAATCTCAATCTAGCATAATAATATTGTGTTGTCCAAAAATATTTTAATATTAGAGAAAATTGCATCTTATTTCCAAATTCACTTACCGCATAAATACCATTCTACTTCAGTCAGAAAGGCACTTTTTAACCAAAGAAATACAATGAGTGAGATGAGGTGAAAGTCTGCAATTCAAAGCGTATTCACCCAGTGGGCTCACATAATGCACTACTTTAAGGATGGGATGGAAATCAGGGTTATCTGGAGATAAGTCCAGGGATAAATAAGGGTTATCTAGAAAAAGGTCCAGAGATAAATAAGGGTTATCTAAAGTTAAGTCACAAGGTTATTTGCAGCTAATTTGTTTTTTAACTAACAAAAGCTCTAGGGGCAGAATTTTCCCATGACTTGGGAGGTGGGTTTGGGGGTGAGTGGGATGTGAAAGTCCCAGAAATTGATATTGGGTTGTGATTCCAATGTGATCCCAAATGTCTTCTGGGTTTCCCAGGTCAGCATTGAAGGCAAGCAGGGAACCCTTTGGATTTGCTCGGCAAGTAACAAAGAAGTTTCTCAACTTGTGAAGAGGTTATTTTTGAGTTGGTTTAGCTCACAATCCTGGATTACCCAGCCAGGGAAATTGTTTCTGGACCTGTCAGTAACTTGCCAGGCTCACCAAGGCAAATGCCAAGTAAGAAGAACTTCCTTAGTGAAACTGACAAGCTGGATCAATTACATTGAAGAGCCTCAGCCTTGGCCAACGAGAGGCTGTTATTTAAAGCATGTTTTGCCTCAGGGAGAATTTTCACAATTTGACAACTTCTTGGAAGGCACTTTGCATCTTGAATGCTTCACTCACCATCAGCTGCCCTTTCAGGCTGCCAGCTTTCTTCAGTACAACATAGGAGCAACTTATACAGCTTCACCTTCCACCTGTGATGATGGTCAAGAGCAAAAGCCACATTACTGTCAACACCAGCACTAGCTGCCTTCTCCATGGCTGCAGATTTCTCCACAGGGCAGATAGGATGGACACCAAGATCCAGCTGAAAGGAGGTGAGACCCCAACACGGAGTTGACAAGCAGAGGATCGGTTCTCTCAACATGTCTGAGAACCAGTGGTAGCTTAGGCTCTCATGGTAGGTCATTGCCAATATCTGTAACCTCCTGGAGCAAGACCTACTCCCCAGTGGAACAGCTGGTCACATATTGGCAATGGTCAATAAAGTGCCTGACACTGGAGGGCAACACACCCGTCCCTTGGCCCCTTTCCACGTTGTGCGCTCTCTTCCCCTGCAAGGAGACAAATGCAGGGACATTTGAATGGTTGTAATCATAGAAATCATAGAAACCCTACAGTGCAGAAGGAGGTCATTCGGCCCATCGAGTCTGCACCGACCACAATCCCACCCAGGCCCTACCCCCATATCCCTACATATTTACCCGCTAATCCCTCTAACCTACACATCTCAGGACACTAAGGGGCAATTTTAGCATGGCCAATCAACCTAACCCTGCTACGAGAGGACACAGGTTTAAGGTGCTGGGGGGTAGGTACAGAGGAGATGTCAGGGGTAAGTTTTTCACTCAGAGGGTGGTGGGTGAGTGGAATCGGCTGACGTCGGTGGTGGTGGAGGCAAACTCGTTGGGGTCTTTTAAGAGACTTCTGGATGAGTACATGGGATTTAATGGGATTGAGGGCGATAGATAGGCCTAGAGGTGGGGATGTGATCGGCGCAACTTGTGGGCCGAAGGGCCTGTTTGTGCTGTGGCTTTCTATGTTCTATGTTCTATGTTCTAACCCAAAATGGCTTGTGTGCAAAGGGGAGAAGGATAATATTTGTGGAGAGTGACTGTGCAACATCAGAGTGAGGTGTCAATAAGTTGAGGGTGAGTGTTGGCTGCTCAGATGGCTATGTGAGATGCCTGCGGAGGGAGGAATGAGTGGAGTTGCACAGTATGTTGACCTGAGCTGTGCTATATAGGAGAATGCTGGGCAAATCAGAGCGTGGGGCTTGGCTCCTACAAGGGTTCTGTTACTCACTTGCCTTGCACTCCCAAGGTACTGGATGCTCTTGCTGCACTCCCTCAAGATTCGAGGGAGCAAACTCTGGCTGCTGACTTCCTCGTCCACTTCCATCCACGTCTCCTCCTGTCCTTGGTAAAAGCTCACCTCCCTGCAGCCGCTCAGGTTCTGTTGGGGTAACTCCAAGTAAGAGTGAGAGCTCTGAGGAGCACCTTTCCCTGGTCTCCTCTCCATTCCTGTGGGTTGCTGCAATCTGAAAAATCCAAGTGCTGCCGAGCTTTCGTTAACCATGATGTGGCCCCTTTAATTAGAAATCCTCCCTTTGGCAGAACGGGTGCATCATCTTCCTCGCCTTTCTGAATCAGTTGGCGAACCCAGAGGTCGGATGGCAGCTATTTTTCTCTGGCAAAGAGCAACTGGCATGTGCACCGTTCAGAGATTTAGGTTTGATACCCAAAGAAAGGTCCTACCATTGTTGTAGAGACACAGGTGAGAAGATTCTGAGGACCCTGATATGCCGATTACTGCCAGCAGGTGGCATATGAGCAGTGGGAAAAAGGTTTTTTGTGCATTCTCATTTTGATTTGCGGTCAATAATCAGTTCAATTTGCCTCTCTCCTAGTCCAGTGACACAGAGGTTGTTGCACCTCTCTCGCTGCTGCCACAACTTAGATCAGATAATATTAAAACTCACCCATTCATATCCCCTTCGTCTTAATTCTCAGAAATACTAAAGGGTGGAAAATGGATTGAATTGAATTGATTTATTATTGCCACATGAATTGGGATATGCACTATATAGACAAAACATACCGTTCATAGAGTACATAAGGGAGAAGGAAAGGACAGGGTGCAGAATATAATGTTGCATTAACTGAGAGGGTGAAGAGAAAGGTCAGCCTGATATGTGATAGAGCCATTCAAAGGTTTGATGGCAGCAGGGAGGAAGCGTTCTTGAAATGGTATGCGGATGTTTGTGTTTTGTGTGTAAGATGGGCATAAAGCAAGACAGTTTAGCAGTGGGACGCCCTGTGCCCAATCTGCACAGGCTTCACTCCTACTGCTAAACTTGAGTGTGTGCCTTTTCATAGTTATCCGAGACGGACACCTAAAACAAGTACTAGGCTCCCTTAGTAATAATTTAGGGGACTGAGTCTTGCTGAAGAAACCCATTAATTAACCAGTCAGTGATAAGTGGGGCAGGGTTGGGCCTGCCCTGCTTAGGATTATCCAGCAGCACCCACAGCCACCAACTCCACATCTGTCACAAAAAATGTTGTTTGAAAAGGAAAATCCTGTGGCGATTCCCCCCACAAAGCTCTTCAATCCTTTCTTCCTGGAATTTACCTGAGGGCTGTTGCCTACGATGGAGGCAGCCTGACATTGATGTCTTTGCTTGGATGAGATGCCTGTGAAGGCACGATCGGAGGCAACAAATTGAGGCAAGTCTGTTGATGAGGCCCAAGAACCGGTTTGCATCAATCCCCAGGCCTCTACGTGCTGGTCGTGCAGCATCAGGTCTCAGCTCAATTATTTTTTTGGCCTTCTATTTTTAGCAGACATCTTTCAAAATGTTTTGGCATATATCGTTATCTTATGTCATTTAAATTCCTGTAGACCAAAAGGTTAGAATCCCCTCAATGTCAACAAAACAAAGGAGATAGTCATCGACTTCAGGAAGCGTAATGGAGAAAATGTCCTTGTCTACATCAATGGTGATGAAGTAGAAATGGTCAAAAAGCTTCAAGTTTTTAGGTGTCCAGGTCACTAACAGCCTGTCCTGGTCCGCCCATGCTGGCACTATGGTTAAGAAAGCCCACCAACTTTTACAGATGCACCATAGAAAGCATTTGTTCTGGTTGTATCACAACTTGTTATGACTCCTGCTCTGCCCAAGATAGCAAGGAACTGCAAAAGGTCATAAATGTAGCCCAATCCATTACGCAAACCAGCCTCCCATCCATTGACTCTGTCTACACTTCCCGCTGCCTCAGCAAAGCAGCCAGCATAATTGAGGACTCCATGCACCCCGGACATTCTCTCTTCCACCTTCTTCCTTCGGGAAAAAGATACAAAAGTCTGAGGTCACGTACCAACCGACTCAAGAACAGCTTCTTCCCTGCTGCTTTTAGACTTTTGAATGGACCTACCTTGCATTCAGTTGATCTTTCTCTGCACCCTAGCTATGACTGTAACACTACATTCTGCACTCTGTCATTTCCTTCTCTATGAACGGTATGTTTTGTCTGTATAGCGCACAAGAAACAATACTTTTCACTGTATAATAATACATGTGACAATAATAAATCAAATCAAATCAAAGCAGCCAGCATAATTAAGGACCCCATGCACCCAGGACATTCTCTCTTCCACCATCTTCCATTGGGAAAAAGATACAAAAGTCTGAGGTCACGTATCAACTAACTCAAGAATAATTTCTTTCCTGCTGCCATCAGACTTTTGAATGGACCTACCTTGCATTAAGTTGATCTTTCTCTACACCCTAGCTATGCTGTAACACTACATTCTGCACTCTCTCGTTTCCTTCTCTGTGAACGGTATGCTCTGTCTGTATAGTGCACAAGAAACAATACTTTTCACTGTATGCTAATACATTTGACAATAATAAATCAAATCAAATCAAAATCAAATCAACACCTCTACTTTCTTAGAAGACTAAGGAAATTTGGTCTGCCTGTTATGACTCTCACCAACTTTTACAGATGCACCATAGAAAGCATTCTTTCTGGTTGTATCGCAGCTTGGTATGGCTCCTGCTCTGTCCAAGACCACAAGAAACTACAATGGGTTATGAACGAAGCCCAGTCCATCATTCAAACCGATCTCCCATCCATTGACTCTGTCTACACTTCCCGTTGCCTTGGCAAAGCAGCCAGCATAATTAAGGACCCCACGCACCCAGACATACTCTCTTCTACCTTCTTCCGTTGGGAAAAAAATACAAAAATCTGAGGACACGTACCAACCGACTCAAGAACAGCTTCTTCCCTGCTGCCATCAGAATTTTGAATGGACCTAACTTGCATTAAGTTGATCTTTCTCTACACCTTAGCTATAACTGTAACACTACATTCTACACTCTCTCCTTTCCTTCTTTATGAATGGTATGCTTTCTCTGTATAGAGCGCAAGAAATAATACTTTTCACTGTATACCAATACATGTGACAATAATAAATCAAATTAAAATGCTGGAAACTCTCAGCAGGTCTGACAGCATCTGTGGAGAGAGAACAGAGTTAACACTTGGGGCCGGATGACTCTTTATCAGAGCTGAAGGCAATAGAAAATAGGATGAGATTTATACTGTTGTGGTGAGAAGGAGGGGAGCATGGGTTCCTGTTTGAGGGCCAGTGGTTGCTGGAGATGGGAGAGATTAACAAAGATGTTATAGACAAAAAGACAGAGGGAATGTAAATGGTGGTGATCATGGCTGGGAAGGGTGCTCATGGCGGCCATTAAGAGATCAGAACGTGTAAATGGTTGAACAAAAGTCAGCAGTATGACAACCTGAAACATGTAACAGATAGCCCGAATGGGGTGGGAGGAGGGAAGACAGTGGTGGGGACAACAGATGGGAAGCAAGATTTTTTTTAAAGTTGGAAGAAATGAAATGAATTTTTTTAAGTAAATAAATAAATTGATGGAAACGGGGTGAAGGTGGAGGCGAGAGTTCATAATCTGAAGTTGTTGAACTCAATGTTCAGTCCAAAAGGTTGTAAGATACCCAATTAGAAGATGAGGTGCTGTTCCTCCAGTCTGCATTGAGGTTCGCTCGAGCATTGCAAAAGGCTAAGGACAGAAATGTGGACAGGAGAGCAGGGTGGTGTCATTCTGGGCCCCTGGAGCTGTGAGGCAGCAGTGCTAACCACTGTGCCCCCATGCCGCCCAGGAGGAGGTAAAGGGGCAGGTGTTGTACCTTCCGCGATTGCATGATAAGGTGTGATCGCAGGGAATGAGGTTTTGGCTGTGATGGAAGAGTGGTAACTCTTATCAGTCTCGTCTCAGCCTTTTGGCTAAGATCAAGTGTAGTATCTGTTCTTATATCGCTTCTCGGCCTTTTGGCTAAGATCAAGTGTAGTATGGATAGGATGCTGCACTCGGTTGAGGTCATTAGGTTACACTGAAGCTTCATATGTTTCATATGAAACAATTTTTAAAAGCGGCATCTCAGCCTTTTGGCTAAGATGCAAATGAGCTCAAGTCTTGGAGGAGGTATTACTTTCCCTTCTCCAATCAGCTTGGCGCAGGACAGGGTGATTTGGTCGCTCGCCCTGTCTTGTCAGCCTGGATCGGAAATGTCTCAACTTGTTGAGACTCTGAATTGGATTTGATTTGATTGAATTGGAAAAGTATTTAAAAAAAACTCTTATCAGTCTCATTATCAGTAACCCCCACAGCTTGCCTCCTGGACTTGCAGGCTGTCCTTTCTGGAGACAATACACATCTCTTTAACCTGTGCTTAATGCTCCCTCCACCCACATTATCTGTATCTTTAAGATCTGGCTGGCTGTAGGGATTCACATTCTAATCAGTATTCTGTAACTTGATTTTTGTGTCTCTGTGCCCTGTTTGAGAGTACATTTCCACTCCATCTGACTAAGGAGCAGTGCTCTGAAAGCTAATGGTGTTTGCTACCAAATAAACCTGTTGGATTTTAACCTGGTGTTGTTAAAACTCTTACTGTGTTCATCCCAGTCCAACGCCGGCATCTCCACATCATGGAAGAGTGGACCAGGGTGTCCCAGAGGAAACATTCCCTGTGGGGTACTGACAGGGGAAGTGAGGGGAAGATATGTTTGGTGGTGGCATCATGCTGGAGTTGGCAGAAATAACAGAGGATGGTCTTTTGAATGAGGCTAATTGGATGAAAAGTGAGGACAAGTGGAACCCTATCGTGGTTCTGGGAGGGAGGGGAGGGGTTGAGAGCAGTGGCTCGGGGGATACAGATGAGAACCCTCTCAACCACTCAGTGGGCGGGAAACCACGATTAAGGAAGAAGGAAGACATAGCAGCTGCGCCATTTTGGAAAGTGGCATCATTAGAACCCAGGAAGCAAAGGAACTGAGAGAATGGGATGAAGTTCTTACAGAATGTGAGGTCTAAAGAGCTGTTGGTAGCTGTGGAGTCGGTGGGGTTGTATTGGATATTAGTAGGACAGTCTACCGTCAGAAATGGAGACAGCGAGGTCAAGGAAGGGAAGGGAAGTGTTGGAGGTGGACCATGTGAAGACGATAGAGGGGTGGAAATTGGGAACAAAATTGATAAAGTTTTCCAGGTCCAGATGAGAGCATGGAGTGGCATTAAAATAGTTGTCAATGTACTGATGAAAGAGTTGTGGGAGGGGGCTAGAGTAGCACTGGAAAAAGGAATGTTCTACATACCCCATAAGAGACAGGCATAGCTGGGACCCAAGCAGGAACCAATAGTTACACCTTTATTTGGAGGAAACCAGACAAGTTCAAGGAGAAATTGTTGAGTGAGAGAACAAGTTCAGCCAGATGGAGGATAGTAGTGGTGGATGGGGATTGTTCAGAAATGAAGAGCTCTCAGGCCACTGTGGTGGGGAATGGAGGTATAGAGGGATTGGAGATCCATGGTAAAGAGGAAGCTATTTGGACCAGGAAACTGGAAGTTGATGATATGATGTAGGGCATCAGAGGAATAGTGGATGTAGGTGGGAAGGGACTGGACAAGAGGAGAGAGGTTGGAGTCAAGATAGGAAGAAATGAGTTCAGTGGGGCAGGAATAGACTGACATGATGGGACTACTGGGACAGTCGTGTTTGTGGATTTTGGGAAGAGGTAGAAGCAGTCTGAGTGGAGTTAGGAGTCTTTGAGGTTGGAAGCTGTGGAGTGAAGATCTCCAAAGGAGATGAGTTCAATGACAGTCCTGGAAACAATGCCTTGATGATCGGGTCATGGACCTAGGGGAGGTAGGAAGCATCTGAGAGATGGTGTCAGCCTCTGAATTTGTTTAGTAGCCTCAATGGGAGATGGTGACGCAATGGTATTGTCACTGAGACCCAGGCTAATGCTTTGGGCCTGGGTTCAAATACCACCATAGCAGATGGTGAAATTTGAATTTAACAAAAATTTGGAATTAAAAGCAAACATCCATCTGTTCTCACCTGGTCTGGCCTACATGTGACTCCAGACCTGACCCACTTGCAAACCATTCAGTTGTGTCAAAACTCCTAAAAAGGCCTAAAAGGAATGAAACCAGATGGGCCCCAAGTACTAGAAATGACGACTGTGCAGAGTCCTTACTAACACCTGGGGGCTTGTGCTAAGTTTGGGAGAGCTGTCACACAGACTCATCAAGCAAGCGACGGATATCATCATACTCACAGTATCATACCTTACAGGCAATGACCCAGGTACCACCATCACCATCCCTGGTGCAACTCGCAGGGTAGTGGGGTTAGATAGCCTGTGCACCCCTCCCATCCTGGTCGTAACAATACCATTTTCAATGGTTCCATGATAAAAGTACAAATAAATAGAGCAATATTAAACTTACATGTACTTAACACGAGTCTTAGGAAAAGTGGAGCTCAGCTCATACTTGTCTAAATATGTGTTCTGTGGTTCTTCATTGATATTAACGGGTGAAGAAGGTCCATTGAATAAGCATCAATAAGCTGTCAGCTGTGCTTCAGCTAATAGTGATCCTGCCTCTGAGTGAGGAAGTTGTGGTTTCAACATCCCACTTCAGGATTTGAACACAAAAATCAAGGCTGACACTCCAGTGGCATACTGTGGGGATGCTGCACGGTTGAAGGTGCTTCCTTTCAGAGGAGATGTTAAACCAAGGCACCGTCTTCCCTCTCAGGTGGGATTAAAAGATTCCATGGTACTGTTTTGACAAAGAGCAGGAGGGTATCCCTGGTGCGCTGGTTAATATTTATCCCTCATTCAACATAGCAAGAACAGACTATCTGATCATTAGCACAATGCTGTGTGCAAACTGACTACCGTGTTTCCTACATTATGACAGTGACAATACTTCAAAAGTACTCCATTGCTGTAAAGTGCTTTGAGACATCTGGTGTATTATTTTACTGCGAAATATAAGTGAAATGTCATGGCACATAGCATAGGACATGATCTAGAAGCATCTGGTATTGACACAGGAACTGTCAGACAGGGTATAAGTGACTTATTAGTACTATAGGCTGCAGTCCAAAGTTGTCATAAAATATTGCAAATGACAAGGTTTTACAGCTAGGGCCCGATTTTACCAAAACTTCATGCCCGTTTTTGGGCGTGAAATCGCGGTAAAGAATCGGGCGGCCAGATGATTTAAATGAATTAGCATGCATTTAAATCGACTTAATGAATCGCGTGCCCAACCCTATCGCCAAATCCCACTTTACCGTCTTCTGGCCCGTTCCGAATCCGCGCTTTTAGCGACCTGCAGAATAAAAGTCCGAAGCGGATTTCTATTCTGCAGGGGAACCTCCGAAGCCCTCTCTGCCCTTGTGAAGTCACCATCCTCCTCGACCGTCCTTCGTGGACCCCCCCCTGCTAACCACCCCGGCAGACCCCCCCCACCCCCCCCCCCACCCCCCCCCCCCAGGATCGAACACCCCTGGGAGGCAGGCCCCCCCGGAAGACCCCGGCAGACCCCCCCTCCCCGGGATCAGACTCCCCTGGGAGACAGGCCCCCTTCGGCAGACACCCCCCCCCCCGGGATCAGTCCCCCCTGGGAGGTAGGCCCCCCTCGGCAGAGCACACCCCCAACCTACCTCGATCGCTGGTCTCCTTCCACCATCCTTCTGTTAGCAAGATAAGCCGTGCGTTCCTCAGCTAGATCCACTTTGGTCAACACAAAGATGGTCCTTCTGCCTTGTGGGTCCATCTGGCTCACCAAGTCAGTCACAATACTGCGTTCAGCATCTACTGAACCATCTTGGATAGAAAGGATAATGAATGGTACTGGTCGATCTTCCTGGTGATATCAGTACTGTAGCATCAGGAATGGCTGCCGACACCAAGGATATAATTTTTAGCATAAGCAAGGCTTACATGCAGAACCCTAATGCCATTATCCTTTGTATCCAAGATGGTTCAGTAGATGCTGAACGCAGTATTGTAACTGACTTGGTGAGCCAGATGGACCCATCACACCCCCTCTCCTCCTCCCCCCTGCCCCCTCTCCTCCTTCCACCCCCCTCCCTCCCCAGAGGGTGATCTGGGTCCCGCCCCCTCTCCCCCTCTCCCCCCAACCCCCCCCCCCACCAGATGATGTGGGTCAAAGAGCCGCTCTCTCTGCTTTTTTCTCCCCGCCCGGGCGCGCTGCTTCGCATTTTTTTTTGAACTGCGCATGCGCAGTTCAGAGCTCCAATCGTTCCGGCACCACTAAGCCCCGCCCACAACGCGAATCGGACTGGACCCGGCAAAACGCGTATGGGCGCGCTGGGAAGAGGATTCCAGGCTTGGATCTATTTGACGCCCAGATTCGGCACTTAGACTCAAAATGGTAAAATCAGGCCCCTCATGTGATTTTTGTCTGCTTCCTCAATAAAAGTTCCCTGGACTTGGCCCTAACCCTCTGAAATATATTTTAACCCCTCTGTCTGTTTCCCCTCCCAACCTTTAAGTAGTTTTCTCAAAGCATATTTAATATCCAGGTTTTCAGCCACCTAGCTCTCCTAGTTACTTATTTTTCTCACCCCCTGAAGCATCTTGGGGCGACTTTTGCATGCTTAATAAAGGCACATTGTTCCTGTCAAACACACAGACTTGCTGCATCAATATCTATTACTGCTACAACAAAATGATAAAATACCAATAACCTGTTCTATGGATCAGAAGGTTAATTTCCAAGAACTTTCCAAACAGTCTTTAAGCCATCAGTGGAATATTCTAAACTCTGTGGACAAGGTTGTTAAGATTTAGCTTTTGTAGATCTTTTAACTGTAAGTTGTTTCATATAATTATTATAATTATAAACGGGAGATAATTAGGGAAGGTAAAGTCAATGCTAACATAATCAGACTGAACTAGAAGCAAACAGAATTTTTACCAAATCGGCACATAATTAATTAGCATTGGTTAACTTATTCTTGCACATGAACAAACATTTCCGTGGAAATTATTTTTGTGTTTCTGTTGCTCCATGACTCTGCTCTTTCTCCATATTTATGTAATATTGGAATATTATTCAGAAATTTTGGAACTAGTCATTGAAAATTAGGGTTCATTTAAAAAAACAACATTGGAGTATATAAAAAGTAACAAAATGGAATCTGTGGAGGAGAGCCTGTTCAATGTTAAATTGGGGCTTCCTCCTCTGCGACACATCCATTTCCCCCACATTGAGATACTTTCCAACCCCTCCACGGAGGTTTATTTTAATACTTCTACCATGACTGAAGAATGTTTTCCACCCCATTTCCCCACCCATTCAGTTCTATCTGAGGTCATTTTCCAGCCTGCCAAATTAAGGAGCTTTTTCAGATCCCTCTCCTTCAAATTTCCCCACAGTGATAGTTTCCCTCATCCCCCTGTCCTATCCCCTCACTCTCCTTTCCTCTCCCTTATGCCGCCTTCTTGCTTCCCTTACCCCCAAACCCTCAATCCATCCTTCATCTGCTTTGAGCATTTTCCCCACCTTCTCATCCTGCTTGACCTGAAGGTAGCACTTGACTTTGCCAGCTCATGTGCCACAGGAGATTGACCGGTTATGCTGAAAAAGAATGACTAGGAGGCAGAGTGGAACCACAATGGGCAGAATTTAATGTGAGCAATAGGAATGTTACCCATCAGCTTTCCAGCCAGCAGGAACCTTACATCACATCTTTTTGTGAAGGCTTGCCACGTTACATGCCCGATTGTGTTTGCTTTTTGGGCTCTTGGCATGGTGACTCCCCCGTCTGCCTCTTGTTGAATACCAGTGACTGCAGGATGCAGCCTTTAATTAGTCATTAATTGCCCACGTATTTGGTGGTTGGGTAGGAAAACTATCCATGAATCTTCCTGCCACAGATATAATTGGGACAGAGGCAGGAAGGCGGCTGTGTCCTCACCCATCACCGTCCGTCCTGATTAAATGCCCTCTGCGAACAAACTCACCAGGTGGGAGGGCATTAAATTCCACGATTTTTCAACAGGTATAAAACTTTCTAACAATCATTGCTTTCATACCACAAGCAACATGTCCTCAGTATATGAGGTAAAGAACATAAGAACATGAAGAACTAGGAGCGTGAGTAGGCAATCCAGCCCCTTAAGCCTGTTCCGCCATTCAGTACGATCATGGCTGATCCCATCTCAACCTCAACTCCACTTTTCTGCCCATTCTCCAAATTCTTTCGCCCATTACTAATTAAAAATCTGTATATCTCCTCCTTAAATTTACTCAATGTCCCGGCATCCACTGTAATCCGGGATAGTGAATTCCACAGACTCATGACTGTTTGAGAGAAGTAGTTTCTCCTCATCTCTGTTTTAAATGTACTACCCCTTATCCTAAAACTATGACCTCTTGTTCTAGATTGTCCCATAAGAGGAAGCATCCGCTCTACATCTACTTTTTCTATACCTTTTAGCATCTTATATACCTCAATTAGATCTCCTCTCTTTCTTCTAAACTCTAGAGAGTAGAGGCCTAAACTGCTCAATGTCTCTTCCCCTCCAATTCGATTTTCAAGTTTGCTGACGACACCACCGTAGTGGGTCGGATCTCAAACAATGACGAGATAAAGTACAGGAATGAGATAGAGAATCTGGTGAACTGGTGAGGCAACAATAATCTCTCCCTCAATGTCAACAAAATAAAGGAGATTGTCATCGACTTCAGGAAGCGTAAAGGAGAACATGCCCCTGTCTACATCAATGGGGATGAAGTGGAAAGAATCGAGAGCTTCAAGTTTTTAGGTGTCCAGATCACCAACAACTGTCCTGGTCCCCCCCATGCCGACACTATAGTTAAGAAAGCTCACCAACGCCTCTACTTTCTCAGAAACCGAAGGAAATTTGGCATGTCAGCTACGATTCTCACCAACGTTTACAGATGCACCATTTTAAGCATTCTTTCTGATTGTATCACAGCTTGGTATAGTTCCTACTCTTCCCAAGACCGCAAGAAACTACAAAAGATTGTGAATGTAGTCCAATCCATCATCAAACCAACCTCCCATCCATTGACACTGTCTACACTTCCTGCTGCCTTGGCAAAGCAGTCAGCATAATTAAGGACCCCGCGCACCCCAGACATTCTCTCTTCCACCTTCTTCCTTCGGGAAAAAGATACAAAACTCTGAGGTCACATACCAACCGACTCAAGAACAGCTTCTTCCCTGCTGCTGTCAGACTTTTGAATAGACCTACCTTGCATTAAGTTGACCTTTCTCTACAACCTAGCTATGACTGTAACACTACATTCTGCACTCTCTCGTTTCCTTCTCTGTGAACGGTATGTTTTGTCTGTATAGCGCGCAAGAAACAATACTTTTCACTGTATGTTAATACGTGTGACAATAATAAATCAAATCAAATCAAACCCCTCATCTCGGGAATCAACCTAGTGAACTTCTTCTGAACTGCCTCTAATGCCTTCCTCAAATAAGAGGACCAAATCGGGCGGCATGGTGGCACAGTGGTTAGCACTGCTGCCTCACAGTGCCAGGGACCCGGGTTCAATTCCCAGCTTGGGTCACTGTCTGCGTGGAGTTTGCATGTTCTTCCTGTGTCTGTGTGGGTTCCTCTGAGTGCTCCGGTTTCCTCCCACAATCCAAAGATGTGAGGATTAGGTGGACTGGCCATGCTAAAATTACCCCTTGGTGTCAGCTGGGGTAAATGCATGGGATTATAGGGACAGGCCCTTGGTGGGATTGTTGTCGGTGCAGACTCAATAGGCCGAATGGCCTTCTTCTACACTGTAGAAATTCTATCATTCTATTCTATGATTCAGAACTGTGCACAATACTCCAGGTGTGGTCTCACCAATGCCTTGTATAGTTGCAGCAACACTTCCTTATTTTTATACTCTATTTCTTTAGCTATAGTTGCCAAAATTCCATTTCCTTTCCTTATTACCTCCTGTAGCTGCATACTAGTTTTCTGTAACTCATGCACGAGGACACCCTCTGCACCGAAGCACCCCAAAGTCTCTCTCCATTTAGATAATAACGTACCTTTCCATTTTTCCAACCAAAATGGTAACCTGACACTTATCCACATTAAACATCTGTCACATTTTGGCCTACTCACCTAAGCTATCTATATCCATTTGTAAATTTCTTATTTCCTTATTGCAACTTACTATCCCACCTATCTTAGTCTCATCTGCAAATTTGATTATAGCACCTCTATCCTCGTACCTAAGTCATTAATATAGATTGTAAATAGTTGGGGTCGATAGGCATAAAGAAGCTGGACTCACTAGATTTAAGTCGCTGGAACTAAATACTGCTATAGTTAGGGAAGTTATCACTGTTTACATACAATAAGAAGTAGAGGCAGAACAATTCAACTCTTTGAATAATGCCCTGCCCATCTTATTTCCTGCAGGAGAAATGTTATGTCTTTAAACTTAAGTGCATCCAGATAAGTGCACTTTTTAAATAACACAGTCATGTGTATTCTCAAGTGGGAGAATTTCATGTTTCACATCTGACAACATAATTACGGTGTAACGCACCAAAGGTGTTCAATAATTGAGTGACCTAAACAAGTTGTACAACACAGTAGACAATTTTTTCTTGCGTATGACCTCTTTGTGCTCAGCAGAGTAAGAAGCAGAAGAGTAGTTGTTGTTTTCAGACCCGGGAGAGGAGCTACTGCAGCCCCTGAGTGCTACTGGTGAATTGCAAACATTTGAAACTTACCTCATCACTAGCAGACGTGTCCAAATCTTTGTCATCATGATCTCAATTTAGCTGTGTACAAATGATTCCTGCAAGCCACCAGTGAATTTAATGACTCGAGATAAATCTACTGCCACATCTCAAAAACTGAGCTACATATTTACATTTAATATACATAAAAGGACTGAACAACCTCCAAGCTAAGTTACAAATGTTGAATTTGCTGGTCTGTTTTATCTCCCGTTGTCTTTTTTTAATGTGCCATACGATTGGCCTGTTTCACTTTGATAGATGCTTATTCCTCAATACATTTGGATTTATTTACCAATGAAGGACTAGCACTGAGAATAAAACTTTCCAAATCGTCATGCTTGCCAAATTGAAACAGATGAAGACAATAATCAGAAGTAGAACCAGAGCTGGCAGCAAGAAAGGATTGCAGGAGGCTAAGACATCAGGATTTTTTTTTTGCAATCCAGCTTAATCATCTGCATGGGCTATAAGAGGCCTGAAGGCCATAATATGAACATCTCCAACCTGTGGAATGGTATTCATGGGGTCTCTTCAAACCTTGACAAACGCCTTTCATTAATAGATAGGCCTCAAATATTCACAAACTCACTCGACCCCAGTAACCATTTTGGAGCGAGAATTTTGCTCCTTCTCTAAAAAATGAGTTTGACCATTTGCATAAATTAAGCTGACTCTGGCCAGTGAGAGTCAGGAGGGTTTGCAGGGAACGTACCTCTGGCCTGTCATTTTCATGAAACACTTCGGTTGAATCAGCCGTCAAAAGTTGAAAAATCCTTTGCCTCCCATCACCCTTCATTCACCAAGTTGAGGGCATGTAATTGGAAATGCATTTTGAGATAGATAAAGTTATCAAAATTACCTAAATGTTATTAAACATATCTAAACAATAATATTTTCTGTGGTTAAAGTATGTCCAACAATGTTTTCATTAGAGGCAAAAGTAAAAGTAAAGTTTATTTATTAGTCACAATTAGGCTTACATTCACACTGCAGTGAAGTGAAGTTAAGTTACTGTGAAAATCCCCTAGTCACCACACTCCGGCACCTATTCGGGTACACTAAGGGAGAATTTAGTACAGCCAATTCACCTAACCTGTGCATCTTTGGACTGTGGGAGGAAAGCAGAGCATCCCCACGCAGATGCACGAAGAACATGCAAACTCCGCACTGACAGTGACCCAAGCCGGGAATCAAACCCAGATCCCTAGCGCTGTGAGGCAGCAGTGCTAACCACTGTGCCAGAGGCTTGCAGATGACCGAGGGCTGAACTGCACTTATGCCTGGAATTCCAAATTATTTGAATTGTGAAGATTGGCCATTTGCAAAATTGCCAACCTGACATTTCTCTGGGGTTATGAGGTAGGGATAATAACACAGACAAGCAACAAAGTTTGGCTCATTTTCAGTGGCTGGTATGCTGCCAAACATTAAAAAAATAATTTCTGGGCAGTTTTCCAAAGATTACTACAAATAAAGCAGGAAAACATTTTAAACCGAAATTTGCATTTTTGTACAAAACATTAACACAAGGACGGAAGACTTCCTTCCCTAAAGGACATTAATGAACCAGATGGGTTTCTTCAACAATCGACAATTGTTTCATGGTCATTACGACGAATGTGGTGATTGTCCCTTTAAGGGCAGCACGATTAATGAGGGTAACCTGCCATGAGGGACTAATTGGCACTGAGATTGGGTAATAATCCCAGGAGGCAGAGCTCTCTCTTAGGCAGAAGACAGTCCGAAGCCATGTAGTAGACATGTGGGGACTGGAGCTGCTGGTAAGCTGATCTAGAGTGGCCAGAGAGGCTTCGAGCCTCTGTATTGTCTTTCCTTTTAATAAATATTCTTTGTGTTGCTGACAAAGTCTGCGGCGTGCATTGTTACATTGGTGACAAGGATAAGATGGATTTTGATGACACAGCCGACCTGTGAGTGCCCGGTTTTAATTGACGTCTGAAGAAAAAAAGATACTCACCCGAATGCGTGTTTTTGAGCAAATAGGCCCAGTGAGATGTCAAAATATTGCCAGACCCTGAGGGACAGGTGCAGAGCAAACCTGAATTGGCCAGTGCAGTCAGCGGTTCGGAAGTGTATGGCAAGAAATAAGAGAGAAAAGAAAGTAAGAGCTGTGACTTTAATTTTTAAAAATAGTAAAACTTTAGTAAAAAAAAGAAGAAAGGGAGTTGCTGCAGGATTTTTTTAATAAAAAGAAAGGAGACCGCAAAGTAGCGTTTGAAATGAAGAGGAAAAACTGTCCAGGGAGCCTCAGGACCTGTCCCAGAAGCACAATTGCAGTAAAAACACAGGGAGAGAACCGGTAGCTGCTAACAATTTTTTTAAAAAAGTTGACAGTCTCAAAGCAGTAATGCATTTAAGAGGTAATGCATTTTGTAGTAGTAATGCATTTAATGCAGCAAACGCAAAATGGAACAGAGGGCAATGGACAGGAAAATTAGAGGGCAACTTTCAAAAATGGTCGTTAAGTAACGGAAGACCTCAGAGAAGGAAATGAAGACCTCAGAAAAGTGGCCACTGAAAGACCCCAGGAGGCAATGAAAGACCCCTGAAGGAGGGCAACAAAAGACAATAAATGACTGGATAAAAGGAAATTTGTAGAATAGAAACAATACAATACTTCATCAGAGACAAATCCAGCCAAGAGTGAAGCCAAAAATGGTTTAGCTGAAGTTAAGACCAGTAGAAATTAAGGGGGGGTGGGGGCGATTCGCCCCAAAAAATTCTAAGTGCTGAATTGGCGAGAAAACTGGTGTAAATCACGACTGTTTTTTCAGTTCAGCTTCAGACTCGAATCTCCCACACTTTGTGCAATGCAGAGGTCACAATCGTGAATATCATTAAAAGCTCACGGGGCTGAAAGCCAAAGAGCCTGAAATCAGTGGGATGAGCAGGAACCTGCACATATGCACATCGCTGGGAGATCGCTGAAAAGACCTCCCAGCATCCAAATCACTGCCCTTCAACCCCCACAGACATCGCTGGCCTTATCGCTGGCACCCCACCCTCGCAGACATTACTGGCCCCCACAACGCCTCCCCCACGCAGACTTCACCGGCCTCATCACTGGCCCCCACAACCCCAACACAGACATCGCTGGCCTTATCGCTGACCCCCGCAACCCCACCCCCCCCCCTCCCCCCCACAAGACATCACTGGCCCCCTGCCCTCGCAGACATTGCTGGCCTCATCGCTGCTTCCCCCCCCCACCCCCAAACATCACTGGCCTCATCGCTGCTTCCCCCCCCACCCCACCCCCAAACATCACTGGCCTCATCGCTGCTTCCCCCCCCACCCCACCCCCAAACATCGCTGGCCACATCGCTGACCCCCGCAAACCACCCCCCCCCCACCAAGATATCACTGGTCACATCGTTGGCCCCCCACCCTCACGGACATCACTGGCCCCATCACTGCCCGCCCCCCTCCCAGACATCACTGGCCACATCGCTGCCACCCCCTCCCCTACAGATATTGCTGCTCCCCTCCTCCACACAGACATCGCTGTCCCCCCACCCACACAGACATCGTTCGTCTCTCCCCTCCTCCACACGCACATTGCTGGCCCCCTTACCCACACAGGCATCACTGCCCGCCCCCCACACACACATCGCTGCCCCCCCCCCACACACACATCACTACCCCCTCCCCCCACACACATCACTACCCCCTCCCCCCCACACAGACATCGCTGCCCCCCCCACACAGACATCGCTGCTCCCCCCCCACACACACATCGCTGCCCCCTCACACACACACACATCACTACCCCCTCCCCCCACACACATCACTACCCCCTCCCCCCCACACAGACATCGCTGCCCCCCCCACACACACATCACTACCCCCTCCCCCCCACACATATCACTCCCCCTCCCCCCCACACATATCACTCCCCCTCCCCCCCACACACATCGCTGCCCCCCCCACACACACATCACTACCCCCTCCCCCCCACACACATCACTACCCCCTCCCCCCCACACACATCGCTGCCCCCTCCCCCACACAGACAGCACTACACCTCCCCCATACGGACATCACTGCCCCCTCCCCTCCCCCACACAGACATCGCTGCCCCCTCCCCACACAGACATCGCTGCCCCCTCTCCCACACAGACATCGCTGCCCCCCTCCCCACAGACATCACAGGCTCCTGCCCCTCCCCCCACACACACATCGCTGCCCCCCTCCCCCACACAGACATCAGTGGCCTCTCCCCCTCCCCCACACAGACATCGCTGACCCCCCTCCCACACACAGATATCGCTGACCCCCCCTCCCACACAGATATCGCTGACCCCCTCCCACACACAGATATCGCTGACCCCCCCCTCCCACACAGACATCGCTGCCCCCCCCCCCCACACAGACATCACTGCCCCCCCCCACACAGACATTGTTGGCCCCTCACCAGACAGACATCGCTGTCCACCCCTCCCTCCCTCCCTCACACAGACAAGGCTGCCCGCTCACCCCATGCCCCCACGGATCCAGATAACGCGGATACCCCATCTCTCTATCTTTGAACATAATGACCTCACTGCTGACCTGCAGAGAACTCATGCTGTGCTGCCATGCACACCCCCAGCTTGCGAGCATTCCCTCTAATGAATGGGAGCCCACAGCGGGGCACGGTGGCACAGTGGTTAGCACTGCTGCCTCACAGCACCAGGGACCTGGGTTTGATTCCCAGCTTGGGTCACTTCTGTGTAGAGTTTGCACATTCTCCCCGTATCTATGTGGGTTTCCTCCGGGTGCTCCAGTTTCCCCCCACAGTCCAAAGACATGCTGGTTAAGTGCATTGGCCATGCTAAATTCTCGCTCAGTGTATCCGAACAGGCGCCGGAGTGTGGCAACCAGGGGATTTTCACAGTAACTTTATTGCAGTGTAAATGTAAGTCTACTTGTGACTGACAAATAAACTTTAAACTTTAAGTGTTGCACCCCCCTGGACACAGCAGCTTATTGAATGGCAGCCAATCAGCACCCTAAAGGATGCATGAAACTCAATTGAAAGCAGCCTTCAAAATTTCTCACGAGGGATTGTTGCCAAAGTCACTGAACCTGCACTCCCCTAATAAGAAGTCTCACAACACCAGGTTAAAGTCCAACAGGTTTATTTGGTAGCAAATACCATAAGCTTTCGGAGCGCTGCTCCTTCGTCAGATGGAGTGGAAATGTGCTCTCAAACAGTGCACAGACACAGAAATCAAGTTACAGAATACTAATTAGAATGCGAATCCCTAAAGCCAGCCAGGTCTTGAAGGTACAGACAATGTGGGTGGAGGGAGCATTAAACACAGGTTAAAGAGATGTGTATTGTCTCCAGACAGAACAGCTAGTGAGATTCTGCAAGCCCAGGAGGCAAGCTGTGGGGGTTACTGATAATGTGACATAAATCCAACATCCCGGTTTAGGCCGTCCTCATGTGTGCGGAACTTGATTCTGTAACTTGATTTTGTGTCTCTGTGCACTGTTTGAGAGCACATTTCCACTCCATCTGACGAAGGAGCAGCGCTCCGAAAGCTTATGGTATTTGCTACCAAATAAACCTGTTGGACTTTAACCTGGTGTTGTTAAAACTCTTACTGTGTTCACCCCAGTCCAACGCCGGCATCTCCACATCATGTCTCCCCTAATAAGCCTGAGGTGTATATAAGCTGCAGGAATGGCCACACAGCCAGTCATGTCATAAAGATGTATTCCAGGAAACCTGCCCCAAGATTCGCTCAGGCCGACTAGGACCACCTGCTTGATGCTGTGGAGGAGAGGCGTCAGTGTCTCTTCCCTGGCCAGGGCCCTCACCCAAGGGGTGCAGCCGCCACGGCATTGTGGGAGGAGGTGGCAGAGGCGGTGAATGCCAGGAGCCTGGCACCTCGGTTTGGCCGGCAGTGTTGGAAAAAATGTATGACCTTCTTCGAGCAGCAAGGGGAGTGAGTGTCCTACTTGGAACCCCGCACGTGCTTGGCACGGATTTCAAACCATGCTTAGGCACCTGAAGGGCATGCAACAAGACACCCATCCTCCAGGAACAAAATCTAACCCCTTCCCCTCACTCCTCAACGAGCACTCTTCAGTGGTGACCCTTTTCCCCGAAACTGCCAGCACAACGCCCGAGACACAGGCATGCATTGCACACCATGCACTTCGATATATTAATGCTTGCGATCCACCTTATGTTCCCACGGGAGAAAAGCATACAGAACATGCACAAAACTGCACTGACTGGTGGTGGTGTGCCTGACCTGCAGCAGCTGACCAGCATTGAAGAGCATGCCATGGAACTGGCAGGGGGTGATAGGTCAATCAGAATGGTGATGGACAGCCAGGCTGGTGTCAGAATGCAAGTGAGTAGAAGTGCACCCTCAACCTAGGTCCTCCTCGAAGTAAATGCAATGCTACATAGAATGTTTTACCTCCCTTCCCCTAATGTGTGTTTTTTATTGCAGCTCTGGACCCAGAGGGTCCTGGCGCTTCAGGTGTTGGTACCACCCCCCCAACTGCTCTTGAGCAAACTCCCCACAATCCTCTGGATGACACCTTGGAGGGAGGCTCTGAAGAATCCTCCGAGGGCAGCACTAGTGAAGCAGCACCGGCATCTACCACACAACCCACCAACACAGAGACTATCACCATGGTGAGTACTTTTAGTGTGAGGCTTCTGGGTCACTTACTGGTCAGCACATCACAGACACTGATGCACTTCGGCTGGAGGCGGGCACATCCAAGGGCTCGGGCACACGGAGGTCTGCCGGAAGCGAGGATTCAGCTGTCCCCAAACCAAGGCTGGTGGAGATGCATCAACAAACTCGGAGAGTTGTGGAAAGGTTGTCAGCAACCATGCTGCGACTGCAAGGCTGTTTAGGGGAGTCCAACAGAATGCTGCTGCAGGAGGTGGTGCCGACACAGCGTGCAAACCAGGCCAACGCTGTAAGGATGGCGACCACAGTGGAAAGTCTGGCTCAGGGGTCTGTCCTCATGGGTGACAGGGTCCAGGCCATCCTGGAGACACAGCGGGCCATGGGAGAGGGTGGTTGCCGGCATCCAGGAGGCATATCATTCCATGGCCATGGTTTTTGGGGGAATGTGGGAGACACTGCTGGCCATGGCTGAGACTCTGTCTGGCATTCTGGAGACACAGCAGGCCTCAGCAACTTTGCCCAGTCTCAGAGTGCTACTGCTGAGAGGCTCCAGAGCCTGGCTTGCCCAAAGAATGCTGTAACGGAGAGGCTCCAGAGCTTGGCCCAGTCTCAGAGGGCCAGGGCTGAGGGATCACAGACCATGGGGCAGACACATCTGGGCCTCCAGGGGACGGCACGGTGGCACGGTAGTTAGCACTGCTGCCTCACAGCGCCAGGGACCTGGGTTCGATTCCCGGCTTGGGTCACTGTCTGTGTGGACTTTGCACATTCTCCCTATGTCTGCATGGGTTTCCTCCGGGTGCTCCGGTTTCCACCCACAGTCCAAAGATGTGCAGGTTAGGTGCATTGGCCATGTTAAATTCTCCCTTGCTGTACCCGAACAGACACCGAGTGGCGACTCGAGGATTTTCACAGTAGCTTCACTACTATGTGAATGTAAGTCTACTTGTGACTAATAAATAAACTTCAAGGACTGGCAGAGCCAGGTGACGCCAGAGCTTCTGGAGCTCAGTCCAGCTACCCTGGCATCCCATGGAGTGTCCAAAGAGCCTTTAGGCACCCCAAGGGAGGAGGAAGGTCTCGAGCCCATGCCAGGGCCTTCCAGCCAGGAGATCCTGGATGTCCTGAAGCCTTCCAATTCCCTCCTTCCTCACACCGGGGTATCTCAGGGCCAGCTAGATGAACAGTGGAGCTTGCACATTCTTCCCTTGTCTGCATGGCTTTCCTTCGGGTGCTCCGGCTTCCTCCCACAGTCTGAAAGACTGGTTAGTGCATTGACATGAACAGGCGCTGGAGTGTGGCGACTAGGGAATTTCACAGTAACTTCATTGCAGTGTTAATGTAAGCCTTACTTGTGTAATAAATAAACTAAACTTTAAGAGTGGCACTGAAACAGTGCCATCCACAAGTCAGCTGGAGCCCTCCAGGTCACGGCCACCCAGGGGACGTCCGCCAGGGCATCACAGGCAACAGGGCGTGTATCACAGCTGGACACCTCCACCTCCGATGTGCATCCTGGGGAAGCACCTAGAAGAAGCAGTAGACTGCACAAAGTTAGAAAGTTGTAATTCACTAAGAGAGCAGGGGTGAAGGTTACCAGTAGTCAGAGTTTATTCATCACTAATGTTAAGAACACAAACTTTTATTTGCACCTCACAGCTGTGACTAATGTGTCTCTGATTCCCCCCCCCACCATACAGAGCTGAGTGGTCCCCATTCCCATGCATAGAGGTGCTGTCTGTTGTGCCTTGCAAGACTCAGCCACACGTTAGAGTGCCTGCCCTACCTCCCCAACATCCACCAGACCCTTGGTGCAAGTGCCCCCGTCCCCCCATCCCCCACCAATTGCCCAACAAACATGTGTCCCTAACCCTTACAGTTACGTGGGCCAGGGTGGCAGCGTGCATTCGGAGTACAGGTAGGAGTCAGACTTGAGTGGCACTAGGGGTAGGACCCCAGTCTGCACAACAGCGAGTCGTCATCATCCTCCAGCCTTCAACCAAGACTCGCAACCACTGCCAGCCCAGGCCCATTAACAGGTTTGGATGTTTCTGGGGGATAGGGTGGTGGGGTGAGAGCGGCTGGGAAGGGTGATGTGGTAGTTTGAGGGCCCAGGTTGGTTTGGGGAACAGAGGCTGCACTTGCTCCTGGGGTGTGGTGGATATGTGGTGGTTGCAGCTCCCTCACTGCACAGCACCAGCGAGGTGAAGTGGGCTGCAATTAAGGCGTCCCTCACTGCCCTTCCCTGCTGGACACCTGCCATCACCACCCATCCTCTTTCCTTCGGCTCTTCATATGGCAGGACATCCACCTCGCCCCATCGCCGCTCCTCCTCCTCCTCCCCCTCCTCCTTCTGCTCCAGCTGGTCTCCCCGCTGCTGGGTGATGTTGTGAAGAGTGCAGCAAACGATCACGATGCGTGAAGCACGCACAGGGCAATAATGGAGGGCCCCCCCAGAGCGGTCCAAGCAGCGGAACCACATCTTCAGCAGGCCGATGCATCACACAACAACGGACCGGGTGGCTGCATGGGCCTCATTGTAGCGGGTCTCCGCCTCAGTCTCGGGCCTCTGCACAGGCGCCATTAGCCATGACATTAGCGGGTAACCCTTGATGCCCAGTAGCCATCTCGGGAGCCTGGGCTGGTCTTCAAAGAGCCCAGGGATGTCCGACTGCCTGAGGACAAAGCTGTCATGGACACTCCCTGGATGGTGTGCATCGACCTGCATGATCCTCATTAGATGGTCACATATGATCTGCACATTGAGGGAGTGGAACCCTTTCCTGTTCACAAATTGCTGCGGTCCTGCATGTGGGTCCCGCAAGGTGGTGTGTGCCCTGTCCACTGCTCCCTGGACAATGGGAATCCCATCAATAGCAGCAAAGCCGGGAGCCTGGGCCTCCTGCTATGCACGGCCCACATTAAATTTTATTTACTGCCCGCCCCGGGCATACAGGGCATCTGTGACCTGCCGCACACATCTGTGCACGGAGGCCTGGGAGATCTCAACGAGGTCACCACTGGAAGACTGAAATGATCCAGATGCGTAAATATTCAGGGTAGCTGTCACCTTCACATCCACAGGAAGCTGGTGGCTGCCCCTCCCCTGAGGTGCCAGGTGTGCAAGCACCCTCTGTGGTGAACCATTGTTGGTTACCACTGTGGGGTTATTCCAATGTTGCTGTTGGGTTAGGGTGTTGACACTGTGGGGTTGTTATAATGTTGTTGTTGGGCTAGGGTGTTTACACTGTGGGATTAATATACCTGTGGTGGATGCTGTTATGGCACATCCCGGTCGGGCCCCGCCTCCTGGGAGAGGTATAAGACCCTCTGCTCAGGCGGGACCCCTCCAGTCTGGAATGGTGTACTCGTGTTTAGATAGTTCCATTGTTTGTCAATAAAAGCCTTCAATTGCTGAAGCCTTGTACCTCGTGCTTGATTGTCGCGCATCAATTTTATTGACAAACACGAAACTCTCGACAGTAAAGAGAGTATGGAGCAAATGCTGAAACCAGAGCGTCTGACGCTGGACCCACGTGCGGTCGGCGCCTCTAACACCTTCGACCACTGGCTGAAGTGTTTCGAGGACTACCTGGCAGCCTCTGCAGCAGTTACTACGGACAACGACAGACTCCAGGTCCTCCATGCGAGGGTAAGCGACACGGTCTACCTCGCGATTCGTGCGGCCACCACTTACCCGAGGGCCATCGAGCTCTTGAAAAAGCGATACACGAGACCACCCAATGAGATTCACGCTCGTTACCTCCTCGCTACACGACGTCGGCAGTCGGGCGAAACCATGGAGGACTACGCCAATGAGCTCTTGCAGCTTGCCAGGGGCTGCGACTGCAAAGCTGTATCGGCTGAGCAGTACATGTACGACCTCGCCCGAGATGCGTTTGTGGCAGGGGTAGGGTCTTCGTACATCCGGCTCAAGCTGTTGGAGAAAGGGAATCTCAACCTGACCCAAGCGATGGAGATGGCTGAGATGCTGGAGGCTGCGTCGAAAAGCTTGGCTCTGTACCCAGAAGACCACGTGGAGACAACGTGGCAGGAGCAGGCACAAATCCCTCCTCGCCCCATGGGCTCGCGCTCCCATATCGACCCGACGACGGCGGCAGCTCCAGGCGGCCCGCGGTGCTATTTTTGCGGAGGAGCCAAGCATCCACGGCAACAGTGTCCAGCTAAAACGGTGGTCTGCAGTCAGTGCGGTAAAAAGGGGCACTACGCGAAAGTCTGCAGATCGAAGCCCAAGAACGGCAGTGCAGCCTGTGACCCTCCAGAACGGAGACAATCTCCATCGGCGTCGCAGTACCCACGAGGTCCGACCACGTGCGAACCCAGGACGACGCCATTGTGGCTGGCGGAGGAGGAGGATGACCACCCGGAGTCGCTACGCTTGGCGCCCTCACCCACGTGCGATTCATGGGGGCGGCCATCTTGGTCGACGACGACCAGGAGCGACCAGCAGGGGTCCTCAGTATCAACCTCGGCTGCCTGCAGTGACGTCCAAGGGCCAACGGTGGCGTCGATCACTCTGGACCAGGCTAAGCATCACAGGCTTGACTGTTCAATGATGAACATCAAGGTAAATGGTCGTACTGTGTATTGTCTGTTTGACAGTGGGAGCACTGAGAGTTTTATTCACCCTGACACTGCAAAGAGGTGTGGACTCCAGGTTCTACCTGCCAAACAGACAATTTCTATGGCATCACGGTCCCGGTCTGTACCGATCCAAGGACGTTGTGTGGTAACTCTGGAGGTGCAGGGCACAATTTACGAGCGATACAGGCTCCTCGTGTTGCCGCATCTTTGCGCGCCAATTCTCCTCGGACTAAACTTTATGGTCCACATGAAGAGTGTGATCCTACAGTACGGTGGGCCACTCCCTTCGCTGGCAGTAGGGAATCAGCCGCAGCCTCCAAATCGTCCAAAGCGCCCCGCATGCAATCTTTCCACACTAAAGATCACCACACCCTCTTTATTTAAGAATCTGGTACCAGGCTGCAAGCCCATCGCTACTAAAAGTAGGCGTTACAGCGCTGAAGACCGGATCTTCATCAGATCTGAGGTTCAGCGGCTCCTCAAAGAAGGGATCATACAGCCCAGTGCTAGTCCGTGGAGAGCACAGGTCGTGGTGGTTAAAAGCGGGAACAAACCCCGGATGGTCATCGACTACAGTCAGACCATTAATCGTTATACGCAGCTGGATGCGTATCCTCTCCCGCGCATATCTGATATGGTCAATCAGATTGCGCAGTACCGGGTGTTCTCCACCATAGACCTTAAGTCCGCCTACCACCAACTCCCCATCCGCCCAGAGGACCGACAATACACGGCTTTTGAGGCGGATGGTCGTCTGTATCAGTTTCTTAGGGTTCCATTTGGTGTCACCAATGGGGTCTCGGTCTTCCAGCGTGCTATGGACCGAATGGTGGACCAGAACGGGTTGCGGGCTACCTTCCCATACCTGGATAATGTCACCATCTGCGGCCATGACCAGCAGGACCATGACACAAACCTCCAGAACTTTTTGCGCACTGCGTCTCGCCTGAATCTGACCTATAACAGGGAGAAGTGTGTATTCCGTACGCGCAGGTTAGCTATCCTGGGATACATGGTGGAAAACGGGGTCATCGGCCCTGATCCAGACCGTATGCGCCCCCTTACCGAACTTCCCTTGCCCGCTAGCGCAAAAGCACTGAGGAGATGCCTCGGCTTCTTCTCTTATTATGCGCAGTGGGTCCCCAACTACGCGGACAAAGCCCGTCCGCTCATCAAGTCCACGACTTTCCCACTCACGCCGGAGGCCCAATTGGCCTTCAAGGCTTTGAAAAGCGACATTGCGAAAGCCACGATGCACGCGGTGGATGAATCCATCCCTTTTCAGGTGGAAAGTGATGCATCGGATTTCGCCCTGGCCGCCACACTAAACCAGGCAGGCAGGCCCGTCGCGTTTTTTTCCCGCACCCTTCAAGGTCCCGAAATTCGGCATTCAGCGGTGGAGAAGGAGGCCCAGGCTATTGTGGAGGCCATCAGACACTGGCGCCATTACCTGGCGGGGAAGCGGTTCACCCTGATCACGGATCAGCGATCCGTGGCGTTTATGTTCAGTAATACGCAGAGGGGCAAGATCAAGAATGACAAGATCTTGCGGTGGAGAATTGAGCTCTCCACCTATAATTACGATATTATGTATCGTCCAGGGAAACTCAATGAGCCCTCGGATGCCCTCTCGCGCGGAACATGCGCTACCATGCAGGAGGACCGCTTGAACGCCCTCCATAATGACCTGTGCCATCCTGGGGTCACTCGGCTCTACCACTTCATAAAAGCCCGCAACCTGCCCTACTCGGTGGAGGATGTCAGGTCAGTAACGAGAAGCTGTCGGATTTGCGCGGAATGCAAACCGCACTTTTATCGACCTGACCGGGCACAATTGGTCAAGGCCACTCGCCCCTTCGAGAGGCTGAGTGTGGATTTTAAGGGCCCCCTTCCCTCAACGGACCGGAATGTGTACTTTCTCAATATCATAGATGAATACTCCCGGTTCCCGTTTGTTGTCCCCTGTGCGGACACGTCGACTGTCACGGTGATCAAGGCATTCCGTGATCTTTTTACCCTGTTCGGGTACCCCTGCTACATACATAGCGACAGGGGCTCGTCGTTCATGAGTAACGACTTGAGGCAATTCCTGCTCTCATACGGGATTGCCTCTAGTAGAACCACGAGTTACAACCCTAGGGGCAACGGACAGGTGGAGAGAGAGAATGCTACAGTCTGGAAGGCTGTCCTATTGGCGCTGAAGTCCAGGGGCCTTCCAGTCTCCCGTTGGCAGGAGGTCCTTCCAAATGCGCTTCATTCCATTCGCTCCCTCCTGTGTACGGCAACCAATGCTACTCCCCACGAGAGGATGTTCTCATTCCCTCGGAAGTCGTCCTCGGGGATATCTTTACCAGCCTGGTTGACGTACCCAGGACCCGTCCTTCTGCGGCGACATGTAAGGGCCCGCAAGTCCGACCCCTTGGTCGAACCGGTCCAACTCCTCCACGCCAACCCTCAGTATGCCTATGTGGCATATCCTGACGGGCGAGAGGACACAGTCTCGATTCGAGACCTGGCGCCCGCAGGGGACGTAGCAACTCCTGTCGCTCCCATACCCCCTGTCACGAATCCCCTATCACTTATTTCTTCCCCGGACGTGGCGCGGTCAGCACCGGGACCAGTGCATAACAGTTATACTCCCATGTACAGCTTGCCTGAGACTCGGAGATCGGCGCCACCACAGAAGGTACCGGGATCCCCTGCACCACCGCTTCACCAGGGTCAACCGGCCCGTGAGTCCTCGAGGGGACAGCCGGACGCTGTTTTGGAGAGAACGCCACCGCAAGCACCTGCTCCGGTGTCACAACCGGTGTTGAGGAGATCACAGCGACGGTGCGGTCCTCCAGACCGTCTGGACTTGTAGATTTTTTTGTATATATGTAATCTGTTTTCGCACCCCGCCGGCCTTTGTTTTCAAAGGAGGGGTGAATGTGGTGAACCATCGTTGGTTACCACTGTGGGGTTATTCCAATGTTGCTGTTGGGTTAGGGTGTTGACACTGTGGGGTTGTTATAATGTTGTTGTTGGGCTAGGGTGTTTACACTGTGGGATTAATATACCTGTGGTGGATGCTGTTATGGCACATCCCGGTCGGGCCCCGCCTCCTGGGAGAGGTATAAGACCCTCTGCTCAGGCGGGACCCCTCCAGTCTGGAATGGTGTACTCGTGTTTAGATAGTTCCATTGTTTGTCAATAAAAGCCTTCAATTGCTGAAGCCTTGTACCTCGTGCTTGATTGTCGCGCATCACCCTCACAAAGGTGCCGCACCGTGGTCTGAGAGCCGCAGCCGGCGATGGCACATCTCCTCCGAGAGGGCCTTGAATGAATTCCGGGGCCTGTACCTTCTTGTCCTCGGCACCCTTCGCCTTCAGTGCACCCTCTTGGGAGCCTGCGCACCCACCTCCTGGCCCTCAGCAGCAGACCCCTGCCCTCCTTCCTGAGGGACTGGTAGTGGCTGCTCCTGTGGTGGTCACTCCACACCCGCCACCTCCTGAGCCGCCACTTTCTCCGCCGCCGCCACCATAATGGCTAGTTCCAAATCAATCAGTCTGTTATCCATCTTCACAGTGGGGTTTGGAAAGAGCATAGAATGACAGATTAATGTCATTGGCTGCATAGACCCAGCACCACCTCAGTCACTCACTTGGGCCAGTACCCCCACTTGTGGGTGCTGGCAACACCACACAATCCATGGTGCCATGTGTGACCAGATTAAGTTGTGCGAAATTCCCATCATGACAAATGCTGGCACAGATTATGCAGGCTGGTGTGCAGCCTTGGGAACTGTGCCACCCTTGAGCCATTGCCATATGTGCAACTGCAGCATCCGTTACACGCATGTGTTGCTGGTTCATGTCACAGGGCAGGGACAGACTGCAAATCAGCACCAGATGTGCGCCCAGTGACAGCAGATTCCATGCAGTCTGTATCTGAACCTCTGCACCCCAGCCTGGAGCAGCAGCTGCTTCATCTGGATAGGCTTCAGTCAGCACATGATACACTCCTCTCCCACCCCGGAACACCAGCACTCAGTGGAGTCCCTGACCACACCCACGGCAAGACAATGCCGCTGTACAGTGCCCTCAAGGGGAAGGCTGAGCAGGATTCCTTCATGGACTCTCACCCCTAGAGCTCTGAGAAAATAGAAACCCCCCACCCCAGATATAGCTGGTGCACAGGCCAGCACCTGAAGACAGCAGGGAGAAGCCCACCAAGCATCTCCAGGGCCTATCTGAAACATCCCCCACACCTGCTCACAGCACTTACCTCCTCATGCCAGTTCAAGGCTGCCACGCCAGCTTGAGACTTTTTTATACCTACTCTGATTTGAGCCAAAGTGACATCACACTTGTCACTTTGAGACGCTAACGTGGGCGGAGTTTGCCGTGTCGATCCCGATAATGGCATGTTAAAGTATGGTAAGTCATGCTAATCAGCAGCACGCCGGTTTTCAGCGCGGGTCCTAGTGGCGCCATTTGTTTCTGGTTGGGAGATGCGCGCGGGTCGTAGATGCTTGCAGGGATCCCGCTAAATGCCCAACATGCGCATCTCCCAACCCAATGCGCCAAAAAACATGCGCGTAGCGATGGGAGAATCAGGACCCAAGTTTCTATTTGTGAAATAAACTGAGAAAGTGCTGCACTGTTAGAAGTGGCATTGTTCAGGTGTGACATTAAATCTAAGAGGAAGGCCTGCGCAGGTGGATTGAAAAGATTACATGACAAATTATGAGATATCATAGATAAAAAAACATTCAGATATGATAATCTATGTGATCTATGTGAGACAGAGGTTACTGTGGTAATATAAACTGGGCCTAGTTTTAAGGCTGATAAAATTGGATATCCTAAATTAAAGAATTGGGCATATTAAAATCAAACACAGTCAAACCTCAGGCAGGCCAATTGTACAAATACACAAACGTGTCTGGGCCTGACCCATCAACCACCCATCAAAGGTCGTTACACTCTACTGATATTTAGCAGGAGATCATTGCACCTCGTTGAAATGCACCGGCCTATTGTTAGAAGCCCAGATCGGGCCAGACTTTCCGTCACCGAAAGTTCCTGCAGTTACATGCCAGCAACAGCATGGGGATGGGACACCTGGGGGCGGACCCTGGTGTCCTGTCAGGCAGACATCAAGAAACCCACTGGGTATTGGAACCCCCTCCTGGGACCGCATTGGCCGGAAGCCAGAGAAGTTTCTGGAAAGGCAAGCAGGCTGGGGGATAAAGGGACACACTTTCAGACACACAGGAGCGAAGACTCGATGAGGGAGACGACCTTGACCATTCGGAAGACTGACCAGAGAAGGACGGAAGGAAGGAAGGAAGAAGCTGCCATCGAAACTCACCTTCGTGACGACGGACCAGAGGGACTCAGAGAATCGGGCCTGCAGTTTAACTAAACCATCTTTGCGGGTAGTATACTTGAATCTGGGGTATCCTCTTGTTTTATGTGGGTAATTTAAGGGTTAATAGTGTTGTTATTAATAAACTTGTTGAACCTTTTACTTGTGTTTGTCCTTTGTCCACCTTGCAAATAAGGGCACCGGGGTAAAACCTTGTAGTAAGCAAACTGGTCGAAGGTATCTGAGAATTAACAGGTACAACATTACCCCAACCCATCTCACTCAGGATCCTTGACTAATTGTGACTTACAAGGCAAGGACTCATATTCCTAAATCAAATCGGAAAGTTTTTAAGTATTAGAAAGAAATACAAAGTGAATACTTAAAAACAGCACCAGATATACAGTGTGACTCAACTCCAATGGTTCCTGTTTCCAAGCTCCTTGGGGCAAAGTCTTCTCTTTTTCTCCTCCTGTGTTCTGTTGACTGTAGTCTGCCTGCCATCTTCTAAATGTGTCAATTTTGCTCTGTAGCCCCTTTTTTTAAGCCTCATTGAGGGACCCCTACCATTCCATATTCAACCATAGTTTGGTGTGGCCAATATGATTGAATCAGTTTGAGGTCATTGGAGTCTACAAACTCCATATGTCCCAAAACGTAGATATTTGCAGGTGTTTCCTGTTTTTTCAAAGGTCCTAGCGTTTCTGTTATTACCTCAATTTTTGCAATTATGCAGTTTCAAATTCGCTGTATCCTTCATTTTCGACAAGCAAATGCTAAGGTCTTAAGGTCTCCCTCCATCTTGTCTCTTCCATTGTTATTACGCAAATGCTTTTAAGAGAGTATAAACTTGAGAAATGTCATAAGAAAACAAGCATGAACTCAAATAGAATTCAATATATTAGTGCACATAACATAAATAATTATATTAGTTTAGCTGGTATATTCGCAAGATGAAATATATGAATCATTGCATGAAGCCCCTCCAGTTGCTTAACTTCCCCTTTTTCAAGGTAAGCTAGGTGTAGTTTTACAGATACACATATTCCAATATGGACAAATTGATGTTTTTCAGTAAATTAACCATCGTGCTTTGCCATTGTTATGGATGGGATGTGTGGGGGGGAGGTGTTAATTTAAACAGCCCTGATTTCTCTTTTCACTATCTGTCCGTAAACATAAAGGTGTTTCTGTTTGTTGATTCCCCCTGTAGAAGTGGCAGGGGGAATCAAAAAACAGAAACACCTTTATATTTACGGACATATTACTGCATATTTTCCTTTAACTTTATTTTGGAGTTTTCCAATCTTCTCTAAATAACTCACACAGCAAACTTGAGATGAGATAAAGTAAAAGGGTTGTTTTATTTTACACACACACAAAGCAGGAAAAGGGGTTTTGGAATGTCCACCCCTTTAACACTCATACAATAAAAGAGGGCTAGGGGTACACAGCCAGGTCACAATAACAATACAAGTTATGGTTTTACGTGAGTCCAGAATCCAGAATCAAAAGTCTAATGGAATGTTTATTCAGAGGGTAGGTTGGTTGACTGTTGCTGGGTGATCTGTCTTTCCAGAAGTGAGAATTCCGAGAGGAGAAGATACATAGAATTGAATTAATCTTGAAAGCACTGGTTCCAATGTTCTAATGGTTCACAATATAGATGAGGGCCAGGTGCTAATACGTAGACTGAGTTCATTCTGCTGCTATCTGTTTGACAGTAAGAAGGAGACAGGAGTTACTGTTCTCTGGAGGTCATACAGAAAACTTACAATGCGATCCAACATCTTATTAATCAAAGAAATTCAGACAGCTAAGGTCTCAGTCATGTGATATTGTGATTTCAGGTTGACTAATGAGGCCCCTGGTTGAAACCCATTGCGTTTTAGAGCAGGTAACAGTTGGACTATTGATACCACATTGGATATAAGGAGACATAAACAGAAGCCTGTGGCCATAGCTGGCATTGATATGGAGATGCTGACATTAGACTGGGGTGGGCACGGTAAGAAGTCTCAACACTAGGTTAAAGTCCAACAGGTTTATTTGGAATCTCGAGCTTCTGGAGGGTTGCTCCTTCTTCAGGAATAAGCCTGTTGGACTTTAATCTGGTGTTGTGAGACTTCTTACATAGCTGGCTGGGGCAGACATTCTCTGTGCTAAACCATTGTGTTGGCTTGGCTGGAATGTTTCTGTAATGCAAGAAGTGTTACATTCCAGGAGGTGTGAGGTGTTAACCTTTCTTCACTTTTAAACTGCTCAGAGACTTCCAGATGCTGGCATGTGATTAGCTGGAGCCATTTATCAGCCCAGCAATTGTCCATTTTGAAAAACGGAGAAAAAAATAATTTTATAAAGTAGCCAGCTGTCAGAGAAACACATTTATTTTTCTTCTTATTGTCTCAACCAGGACATAATCCAAATTTGACATCACAATTTCATAGGAAGAATATTACATAATTAACAATCCATAAAAATCAATAAAACCAATAATGATTCTACTTTGAAGAAGCGCAGTTATCCCCAGTGTCCTGGCCAATATTTATTCCCCAGTCAGCATCATAAATAACAGATTATCTAGTCACTATAATGTTGCTGTTTGTAGGCGTTCACTTTGCTGTCACATCTCTACATTCCAACAATGACTATACTTCAAAAGTCCTTCATTGGTTGTAAAGCATTGTGAGATGTCATGAACAATACTCTCTAAATGCAAGTCTTTTTTTTACTCTGTAAAGACATCATCTAACGCACTGGTATGAATTTACCAACTGTTCATGCCACGCTCCTGCTGCAGCGAAGTCAGAAAACGTGGCACCCAGCCAAATCTCCGTTCACTACAGTGGATGGGAAAAATCCCTCCAGCGAGAATGGACGTAACAATCCTGCCTCTGTCTCTTTCTTTAATACTCTGCATAAAAGATAGTTAGCTGCAATCCATGAAGGATCAAAGGCATCTCTCTCCATTGGTAACAAAGCTTGAGGGACACAAGTGTGGGGCAAAGCAAGCCTAAATGAGCTACCACAGCTGGTGCAGGGCTTGAACCCACATTGCTGGTACCTTTCTCCACCGCCCTCTCATCATCTAACCAACCGAGCGAGCCAATCCCCACATCCCTGCTCTCTATAACTGCAGTAAGAAGTCTCACAACACCAGGTTAAAGTCCAACAGGTTTATTTGGTAGCAAATACCATAAGCTTTCGGAGCACTGCTCCTTCGTCAGATGGAGTGGATATCTAGCTGTTGGACCTCTCTATTATCTTTTTCCTTGCTTTGCAACCATTTTGTAAATTTCACTTCTGTCAAGCATTTTGGATGTGCTATATAAATGAATATTATGAATGCTGTAACATAGAAACCCTACAGTGCAGAAGGAGGCCATTCGGCCCATCAAGTCTGCACCGACCACAATCCCACCCAGGCCCTACCCCCACATATTTTACCCGCTAATCCCTCTAACCTACACATCCCAGGACTCTAAGGGGCAATTTTTAACCTGGCCAATCAACCTATCCCGCACATCTTTGGACTGTGGGAGGAAACCGGAGCACCCGGAGGAAACCCACGCAGACACAAGGAGAATGTGCAAACTCCACACAGACAGTGACCCGAGCCGGGAATCGAACTCAGGACCCTGGAGCTGTGAAGCAGCAGTGCTAACCACTGTGCTACCGTGCCGCCCTATGTTTATTCCAGTTATCAATGTTAATAGAATGGCTTTGAGAGATTAAAGTGCTTGAGTGTTTTGGAGAATTACATTTGCATGCACAATTTAAGTGACAATATCACCAAAACATTCCCGATATATAAAACAATTGAAACAATTTTCATTTGTGTAACACCTTTGTCATAGTAAAATATCCTTAGGTGCTTCACAAGAACAATTTTCAACAAAATCTGACACTCGTAAGATGTTAGGTCAGGGAATTAAAAGTTTGGTCAATGAGGTACTTTTTAAGGAACATTTTAAAATGTGAGAGAGAAGAAAATGTTTTGGGAGATAAATTCCAGAATTTTGGGCCTATGTAACTGAAGGTATGACCGTCAGTGTCGGAATGGAGAAAAGGGAGAAAAGGGTTTCAAGAGGTTAAAATTGGAGAAGTTCAGAGATCCTGGAGGGTTGTAGTGCTGTAGGAAATTATAAAGATAGGAAGGGAAGAAGACAAGGTATGTCAACGATCAGAGTGATGATAAGTAAATGGGACCTGGCACAGATTAAAACATCAGCTGTATGGTTTGAAATTATCTCAGGTTTATCAAAAGGTGAAAAACGGGAGGCCAACCAGGAGAGTTTTGGAGTAGTTCTGTATTAATGAGCGTGTCAACAACAAATGATCTGACCCAAGAGCAAAGGCGGGCAATGTTACAGAGGTGGAAATAGACTGTCTTTATGATGGAGAGGATGTGGTGTTGGACATTCAGCTGAGTGTCAACTAGATTTCCAGCACTGCAAACAGTCTAGTCCCCAGTCCAGACAATGGTCATCGGGAGATGCAGCCATTGGCTAGGGAACAGTCCAAGGGACTGAAGACAATACTAAATCAACATTACATCAGCTTGATGCTTCCTTTACATCAATTTATCCTGATAATGACAAGAAGAAACTAATCATACTTCTTGATTTCAGACTGTGCAGCACAATGGCACAGTGGTTAGCACTGCTGCCTCACAGTGCCTGGGACCCGGGTTCGAACGCCGGCTTGGGTCACTGTCTATGTGGAGTCTGTACATTCTCCCCGTGTCTGCGTTTGTTTCCTCTGGGTGCTTCGGTTTCCTCCCACAGTCCAAAGATGTGTGGGCTAGATGGATTGGCCATGCTAAATTGCCCCTTAGAGTCAGGGGTACCAGCAAGGGTAAATGCATGGGGTTATGGGGATAGGGCATGGGTGGGATTGTGGTTGGTGCAGACTTGATGGGCTGAATGGCCTCCTTCTGCACTGTTGGGATTCTATGATATGCAATCATGCCTGGCAATGGATTATTTTGTGCTGGAGGGATTGAAATTAAAGTTTTGACTGTTGTAGTTTAAAATCATATTTTACTAAATTGGATATAGTTTAACGATCACCCGGTTAGTTTCTGGAGTCACAAAGTTTCAACTGAATCCAAAACTGGCTGCCAGCTTGTCTCAGATGTGACTGGCCAATTATCATGATTGATGTAGGCAGAAAATGCCATGCCAAAGTCTTGTTCATTTTAGTCTTGCCAACAAATCTAAATATGTCAATTGTTGAAAACAATTGATTCACGACATTTCACCCATTTATCACCAACATTCAAATATCAATAAATTACTGTCAATACCTTTGACATTCTTTGGTGGCATAATTTCTAACCTTTGGTTAATTTTAATGGGAGGTTTTCATTTTTAAAATTTTTGATATTCTGTCGCCTTGATAGTGAATGAGACCAGTAAAATAAATGTGGATCCTGGCTTCAAATAACATGAGGTGTGGTTACAGTAAATTGTATAATCTGTATTGAAAGAGTCTCAGTAAGCAATTAAGATTATTCAATGAGTGAGAATCAGTTCAGTGGTACAGCTTTTACATTTTCTCAGCTTCATAAATACTGTTCACCCTCCCCCAGTGTTAAAAGATATACTGATCCCGAGGGAAAAAGAAAGGAAGAAAGCAGGTAGAAATCAAAGGTTACAATAATCAATATGCATCTGACAGGTACATTTCCGTTTGTCTAAGGCTCTGTAAAGTAATGTATAATTTAGCGCATAGCAGTAGCAGTCCTTCATTTGAAATAAAAGTTTCTCCGTGCCTTAGTTGGAGTGTCTAGTTTGAGTTTGATGGCTTACCACAAAGGGGAATTCATTCAGGATTGTGATATATCAGAATCACAACTTTCACTTTATTTTTATTATTATTCTTTGGCAAAATAATACTTTCTGCTAACAGCACTAACTACTTTTGAGCAGACCCAGAATGGTGCATTTGGAGTGTTTAAGGTAGGCATAATGCAAGGATCTGAAATCTGGACCCCTTGAATGACCGTTCTGCAGAACTGATCATTTAGGTCTGAAATGTTAACTCTGTCGAGTTTATCCAGCACTTTCTGTTTTTATTTCAGATTTCCAGCATCCGCAGTATTTTTCTTTGAGTTCAAATCCATGTTGGGCTTGTGTACAGCCATAGATATACAGCACAGTAATTTAAACCACAAGCACAAGCATTCCACACATAAATGTCCAATTAAGGAAACATTTCCACGTAGTTGCTCCTATATAGAATCATAGAATCCCTACAGTGCAGAAGGAGACCATTCAGCCCATCGAGTCTGCACTGAAAACAATCCAACACAGGCCTCATCCTTGTAACTCCACGTATTTACCCTGCTAGTACCCCTGACACTGAGGGGTCATTTAGCATGGCCAATCAACCTAATCCGCACATCTTTGGAGAGTGGGAGGAAATTGGAGCACCTGGAGACACGGGGAGAGTGTGCAAACTCAACACAGACTGACCCAAGGCTGGAATTAAACCCAGATCCCGGGTACTGTGAGGCAGCAGTGCTAACCACTGTGTTGTCCATATCCTGCATATTCTGGCAGAAGCTATTGATTTCCATGTGGAGAGTATCACAGGATGAATTGGTAGCTAAAAGAAAAACATTACTGATAAAATTAATAAGGTTATCACAGAAAGAGAAATTGCTGTAAGAAATCTGTTAAATAAGTTTAAATAAGCCAATTGTAGCCGGAATACCTACCCAACACTTAGTGCTCTGTTTTTGCAAGCATTCCTGCTGCTGCCATCCTGAAAGTTGCCTGCCACAGCAAACCTGAGGAGCCTGGCTTGTTTGAACAATAAGCCTTTTAAATAAGAAATTTAAAATTTAAGATTGAGGCTTTATGACACATAGGATTCTGACTGCAATTTTGGGAGATAACTGGGTGCAGTGAGCCTATCCATCTCCAAATTCTTGCCAGCCCAAGCCCATCACATCAAATTGCATCGATTTTGTTCAAAGCTGTTTGTTCAATTTTGTTCAAAGCGGCACGGTAGCACAGTGGTTAGCACTGCTGCTTCACAGCTCCAGGGTCCTGGGTTCGATTCCCGGCTCGGGTCACTGTCTGTGTGGAGTTTGCACATTCTCCTTGTGTCTGCGTGGGTTTCCTCCGGGTGCTCCGGTTTCCTCCCACAGTCCAAAGATGTGCGGGTTAGGTTGATTGGCCAGGTTAAAAATTGCCCCTTAGAGTCCTGGGATGCGTAGGTTAGAGGGATTAGCGGGTAAATATGTGGGGTGGGATTGTGGTCGGTGCAGACTCGATGGGCCGAATGGCCTCCTTCTGCACTGTAGGGATTCTATGATTCTGTCAACCAGGGACTAGCAACAACCACAAAAGAATCCCTCAAACATTGTTTTCCGATGACTTCAACCTCCATCCTTTTTGCTCATATCAGTAACTGCAGATTAAAATAACATTTATTATAAATACACTAAAGTATGCAACTCAGGAAAAAAAAAACTCTCAGAGACCTGGAGCTTGAACTCTACTACATTTGCAACACCAGGAATTTTACTTGGGTTTTAAATGAGAATTTTCAGCTCTTGGTGACAAATTTAGCCCGTGCGATACAAAAACATCCAAAGGTGCGCCACAATAATGCTTAATGTGCCCAATAACAATGTGAGTCACATGACAACCAGGTTAATTTAAAGAAGGAATGAAGTATTGCTGAAAAAAATACACTTTATCAAAGCTTTTTGTTTTGCACTCAATCAAGACAATCTCAAGAATGCCTATATCATGGGAAACAACAATTTTATGCTGTATGAGAAGAGAGAGCTGATTGGTTTGCAAGTAGACTCTGATTGGTGGAGGAACTGCCATGGAGAATGCACCAGTTAATGGTGGCTGACAGTTAACTACCAAGCATCATTTGAAAATTTAAAACAGGCAACTTGACTCTGATTGGTCAAGGCATTGCCTTGAGGAGTAAACCAGTGAATAGCTGTCACTTATTTTGTTTATCTGAAACAATGAGTGGGATTTTCCGGCCACACTCACCCCAAGACCGGAAATTGCCGCCTGAAATCAATGGACATTTGCATGGTCCGTTCCCGCCTGCTATGATTCCCGTGGCAGGCGGAATGGGAAAATTCCGTCCAATACGTGTATATGATCTTTCTGTTTTCAAAGAACAGGCCCATATACATCAATATATCTATCAACCAATACTTGCAAATGCACCACATTATGAGCCTGACTGGCAATCCTAAAGTTGTGATGAGTGTAACTTTTAGCAGACTGAGGATTATTTAGCAAGTATGGTCTAATTGCAAAATCAACGTGGGACACTGTGGCTGGGATACTCCCAAAAAAGGTCTAAGTGCTGAATTTGTGTGAAAACCGAAGTAACTTCCGCCAAATCTTTTTGCGGGATTTTCAAAATGAATCTCCCACACTCTGAGCACTGCAGAGTGCCCTACAGTGATTCAATCTGCAAAGTGGTGGGCTGAAGAGGTTGAAATCAGTGCGCTGAGCAGGCCACTGTGCATGTGCCAATCTCTGGGAGATCGCTAAACAAATCCTCCCAGCATTGAAATTGCTGGCCTCCAACTCCCCCACGGACATTGCTGGCCTCATCGCTGGCCTCCCACCCCTCCAGGCTATGCAGCTGCCTAGAAGGATCTATGTTTTGAGTTTTGAAAGCATGGACTGGTTGGGTACAGTATGTAACCTGCCCATTGCAAATAGCAGAAGGGACATGCTGTTTGATATGATCTGCCAGTCATTGGGATGTATGTCCTACATACCTACCATCACACTGGCACTAAAATTCATATACCACATTACTCATTTGTGTGAAAGGCAGAATGTCTTTTTGGCTTGATCGCAATATCCTGTTAGTAGCAAATACTACTCGTGTTGCTACTGCACATTAGCAGGATGAAACAGTTAGCTTCATCTGTTGATCAAACGTTTTAGATACTTTGCCCTTCCAGGGATAACCTGAGGCAAACTGAGCATTTTTCAGAGCAGAAAATGGAGGTCTTAGGCGCGCCCAAGGGTTTAGGTAATATACAGTGTGAAACAATATGATCAGGGTAGCCATTATCTCACAGGCTGCTTTTGATGTGCCCTATTTCAGCATCAGGCTTGTATGCTTTGCAAATAGCTCAGGTACTATTTATAAGGTTGCCAATAAGAACAATTGGTTAGTATGCAGAACTGTAAAAATCCCAATGTGTATATTGACCATTGAAGATAGGCTTGTGGTAGGCTGTGGTAGAGACCCGTGGCAGATTTCCCAGCTGTTTGGAAAGCAAAGAGAGTTAATTTGACTGCTCCATTTTAAAGGTCAACTTGAGTGCAGGACGGAGCCCATTAAGACATTTAAGGAAATTCTTACCTGCTGCAATAGATTTGAATAAAGCAATCGTAATAGCCACATATAGAATCATACAGTGCAGAAGGAGGCCATTTGGCCCATCAAGTCTGCACCGACCACAATCCCACCCAGACCCTTTGCCCATAACCCCATGCATTTACCCTAGCTAGTCCCCCTGACGCTCAGGGCAATTTAGCATGACCAGTCAACCTAACTCACACATCTTTGGAGAGTGGGAGGAAACCGGAGCACCCAGAGGAAACCCAGGCAGACACGGGGAGAATGTACAAACTCCACACAGACAGTGACCTGAGGCTGGAATTGAACCCAGGTCCCTGGCTAGCAATGCTAACCACTGTGCCACTTTGTCTTTCCATCAAAGACACATTTCTCATGGAACCCAACAAGGATGTTCACAAGAGTTGGTCCTAGAGAGGATCCCATGACAACACTATCTATTTGGGCATACCTGGTGCCATTAAAGCTGAACTCAACTGCACGACTTGCTGAGTTCATAAGCTCAATGAATAATTATTCACCTAATGATGGTGAGTCTAGATCACCATGATATAGTGCTACATTGCAAATATCCATGGCTTCCTTAAGTGGTGATGTGGAGATGCCGGCGTTGGACTGGGGTAAACACATTAAGAAGTTTAACAACACCAGGTTAAAGTCCAACAGGTTTATTTGGTAGCAAAAGCCACACAAGCTTTCGAGGCTCTGAGCCCCTTCTTCCTTAAGTGGAACACTGGTGAATAGGATAAAAATGTCAAATGAGCAGAAGGAAACAGCATTGCTAGTGATGTGCAACTTTTGTATGGTCTTCGCAAATGTGAAGGAATCCTTAATTGGACATGTGGAAAATTTGTTCAAACTGGCTGTGGCGATTTGCCCAACCATTTGGCCAATTCATGCTGAACTGGTCAAAGATAAGTAAAAGGGCATCACTTTTGTGTGTTTTGGGCAGCCCTTACATATGCGGATGCAGCAAGCTGTGAGGACAAAGCCCATCATATATATCATGTGGCAGCTCATGTCTCTTACACAAGTCCAGCAAGCACTTTATTAGTTTAATTTCAAGGAAGGCTGTTTGGTCATTTGAGCAGCAGGTCCAATAGATACAAATTTGGGCCCATCATTAAGAAAGACATGCATTTTGTTGATATAGTCACACTTGTTAAGGATGACTATTCCTGTTCCTTTGTCAGGTTTACTAATGTGAATGTCCGGGTTGGTCTTAAGGCCTCACAATGCTGTAAGATGCTAAGGCGGGAATTTTACCGGCATGCCTGCCCCAATTCCGGGGACGGGTGAGGCTCGGAGAACGGCATTCTCCATTGGCCTCGGGCGGGATCGTACGAATCTTGGAAGGAGATGCCGGTAAAATTCCGTCCAATTTGTCAGTCACTAGTAACTGGTGCATTCTCCATGGCAGCACCCCTACCGATCCGAGTCGAATTGTCAACCAATCAGCACTTGCTTCTCATGCATATAAAGTTGTTGTTTCTCCTGACATTTATAGTCCTGTGACTCCAAACTAATATTTTATACCTGAGAAAAAGAATAATGTCCTTAAGTAAACATTGCAAATTCACTTTGGGGCGCAGAACAAAAAAATTTTGCAATCTTAGTAACAGAGAAAGAAAGATTTGGAAAGTGTATCATGAACAAGTTTAGTCAAGTAAATAGTGTTAGGAATATTGGCCAGGAATTTGCAGTCAGTGCTGAAGTGATGGCACTCATCGCTGACCTCGAAGAGATCCTCTCACAAATATCTAGCAATCTCTGTGGAATGGATTCATCTTTCCTGATCTTAATTTGATTCTGGTGCCAACCATAGGAGATCTCTGTCATCCAATACTAGTGATGTCATCACGTAGGCCAACTAACCAATCACATTCAAGAATTCTCACCAACCAAAAACCAAGAAGTAAAATGCTTTGATCATGCATCACTTTTTAATCATTTTATGAAACATAAAATAAAGATTGGGACATCAACCAGGTAGAATATGAAAGATCATAAAAAAAACTTTTAAAAAACAAACGTGGCGGCACAGTGTCACAGTGATTAACACTGCTGCCTCGCAGCACCTGGTACCTGGGTTCAATTCCAGCCTTGGATCACTGTGTGGAGTCTGCACGTTCTCCCCATGTCTGTGTGGGTATCCTCCGGGTGTTCCGGTTTACTCCCACAGGGGAAGAAATATAATCAAAAAAATGGTAATAAAAAGGCTGACCTTGCACAAAAGAAACCAGGATTCATTTACCAAATACCAAAGAATAAAGAAATTTCTGGTAAAGGATCCCCAATTGAAATATTAACCTATCTTTCAGATGCTGACCAAACAACATTCGCTTTAATAACTCTATTATTGTTTTTGTTAACCTTTAATCCCAGTCCCCTGATTGCTTAATTGCTCTGGATTGTTGTGGTCCAGAGACCTTTTTCCCAAGCTTCAGTGAGTGCCATTCAGCAGGGACCAGACCTTCCTCACAACAGCAGCCAATCAGTCTGTTTTAAGAACATTAAGGATATATGAATTGATGGATATGTATAATATCATCTTAAACAGCTGATAGAATGCTGACCACAGCTTCAAAAATGTTGACACAGTAAGGACTATTTTGCACGTTCAAATTGGGCAACGCCAGTCAGCAAAGGTGAGTTGAATTAACAGGGGTAGAAATTGCCTCCCATACCATGCAGGAGGCTCATTTAAATATTGCAATATACTAAATTACTTCCTGATGTGAGGAAAATATCCATCTTTAATTATGCCCATTAGAAATGAAGTCCAGGGGTATAGATAACAGTAACTATACAGAGATTTCCCTAAAGAAGCTGATGAAGAGAGGGTAAGTGTTTTCTCACCATTTCTTAACAGTTTTACTTGTCTGTGCTGGCACTTATTCCTTTTTCATAAGGCTTTTTGTCAATAGTTCTATACCATCTTATGTCACCAGTACCATCCCACTTTCCCAGTGGGAATCTCCCATCTTAGTTTTCTCTCTACCAACATACAGGAGAATATATATATCAGAGAGAAATCAGAGAAACCCTACAGTACAGAAAGAGGCCATTCTGCCCATCGAGTCTGCACCGACCACAATCCCACCCAGGCCCTACCCCCATATCCCGACATATTCTACCCGCTAATCCCTCTAATCTACGCATCCCAGGACACTAAGGGGCAATTTTAACGTGGCCAATCAACCTAACCCGCACATCTTTGGATTGTGGGAGGAAACCGGAGCACCCGGAGGAAACCCACGCAGACACGAGGAGAATGTGCAAACTCCACACAGACAGTGACCCAAGCCGGGAATCGAACCCAGGTCGCTGGAGCTGTGCAGCAGCAGTGCTAACCACTGTGCTACCGTGCTGCCCACGGTATAAATATATATTTATATAGCGGGACTTTACGGCCTCGCTCGTCCATAAAATTCTGCCCAAGGTCAACAGGTCAACGGGCGGCATGGTAGCACAGTGGTTAGCACTGCTGCTTCACAGCTCCAGGGACCTGGGTTCGATTCCCGGCTTGGGTCACTGTCTGTGTGGAGTTTGCACATTCTCCTCGGGTCTGCATGGGTTTCCTCCGGGTGCTCTGGTTTCCTCCCACAGTCCAAAGATGTGCGGGTTAGGTTGATTGGCCATGCTAAAATTGCCCTTAGTGTTCTGGGATGTGTAGGTGAGAGGGATTAGTGGGTAAAATATGTAGGGATATGGGGGTAGGGCCTGGGTGGGATTGTGGTCGGTGCAGACTCGAAGGGTCGAATGGCCTCTTTCTGTGCTGTAGGGTTTCTAAGATTCTAAGATTCTAAGATCTTTCTATGGTCCGCTCCTCGCCCACTCCGATTCCCGTAGTGAGCAGGACGCTACAATTCCAGCCTATCCAGTGTATATATCGATCACTTAAAATATTCTGGAGATACATAATATGATGAAGGGAAAGAATAAGGCAAATCTGGATTAGTGCCTTAAATGTATTCATAAATATCTGGTGATTTGCAACAGTGCCCCAATTACTCTAATGCTGGAAGGTATATTAACAACATTTGTATTATTATCAAATCATTAAAGGTGGATCATAATTGCTATGATTTCACAGGTATCTCTAGTGTACAATGAAGATCAAAACATTGTAAATTATGTTTTTGCTGCTTTAGACTTCAAACATATTTAAATGACAATTTACAATATCATAGAAAAGTCAGAAAAGCAGTAATAGAGAACTGGTTAAAAAAAACTGAACGATGTATTCAAATAATAGTTATAAAGAGAAGATGGGGAAAAAATGGCTGATACATTGGGGTCGATCGAGACACCACCCAGTTGCAGAAACCAGGTCGGTAGTTAATTAAATACATCCAGGTTGCTTACCCAGTCAAGGGCCACTTCGATATGATAATCCATGCTTTTAACTTGCTCAACTGAGTGGCAACTATCCTTTTAAATATCAGGATTTTGGACCATAATAATGTCATCAGGGTCTGACAGCAATTTCAATTTGGCAGCATGATTTGGAAACTGCAGTGAGTTTCCCACCAAGACAGGTGGGAAAGCAGGCAGTGAAGAGGAGATAAAGATTTTACAGACAAATTTCTCCCCCCATATTTCCCATCCAACTGCCATCTTCCCCCTTCCATCTTGCCCCATCTTCTCTCCCATCTTGTTAACCCCGCCAACTTGCCCCTTCCCCATGCTCCCATCATCCATCTTCTCCCCTTTCATTTCCCTCCTCTCTTCCTTCCCATCTTCCCTCCTTCAAATTTTATCCAACTCCCATCTTCCCCTCCCCTTCTCCCCATCCCCTCTTTGCCACTTCCCCTCCCATCATCCCCACCCCCATTTTCCCTCTGCTCCTCCTCAAATCCCATCTTTCCCTCCACGCCTTCCATTTTCCCCCTCCTCTAAACTTCCCCCTCCACGCCTCTTGTCTTCCTGCTTCTCCCCATCACCCCCCTCTCATCCCATCTCCCCTTCCCCATCTTCTTCCTCCTTCCCCCTTCATCCTCCTCCAATTTTCCTCCCTTCCATCTTCACCTTCCTCCTATCTTCTGCCTCTTCCAATCTCATTCCCATCTTTCCCCCTCCCCCATCTACCCCTCCCACCTGCCACCTCCCTCCTATCCACTCTCATATTCTCCCTCCCACCGTCTTCCTCATCCCTCTACCATCACCCCCTATCATCTTGCCATTTCTCCTCTCCTCTCCCATCTTGCTAACTCCCCCACCAGCCCTCCCTGGCCCCAGACAATCTTCTCTCCCCAGCTCTTTCCAACAACCCTGTGATTTTTTTTCTTCTCTCCCAAGTGCTTTCCAATTCTGTTTGAATTCTGTCACTATTAAAGTTGCTTCCCTCGCTGTGTCAGGCATTGCAATCCACATCACAACAACTCCCTGTCTAAAATAATGTTTCCTCAAACTGCTGGTTCCCTAGCCAATCACCTTAAATCTATATCTCTGATTATCAACTCTTCTTATTTACACTATCAGAGCAATTTAATCTATTAAATCTCCTATTGACCTTCTCTGCTCTAAAAACAACAAACCCAGCTTCTCCAGTCTCTCCACATGACTGAAATCTCTTATCCCTGGTACCTTTTTTAGAAAATCTTTTCTGCAGCCTGATGCGCTATCAATAAGGCGAAAGACTACCGATATGCCAATATAAGTGTAGGCTTTTATTCACAACAGAATCAGGAGCAGATCCCAACAATTAACTGACCTGGACTGAACAAGGGGGAGGAGACAGCCACCTTTATACTAGGTGCTGAGGGGAGGAACCAAACTGGAAGGGGATGTGTCCAGGTATGACAAACACACACAACGGTGGTCCATATAGGACAAAGGCACAACTGAGGTCCACCACACAGCCTCTCCATAGGCTTGACATCCTTTTCAAAATGCGGTGCTCAGAATTGAACACAACAATCAAGCTGTGGCCTATGCAGTGATTTATAAAAATTCTGCGTAGCTTCCTGGCTTTGTACTCTATTCCTCTAGTAATAAAATCAAGGATCCAATATGTTTTTTAACAGTTTTCTCAACCTGGCACCTTTCATGATTTCAGTACTTTCACCCCCAGGTCTCTCTGTTCTGCACCTTTCAAACTCACACATTACATTCATTGTATCTCTCTTCACTCTTTCTACCAAAATGTATCACTTAAAACTTCCCTGCATTGAATTTCATCTTTCACGTGTAAGTCAATTTCATCATTTCTTCCTTGAGTCTGATACTACCCTTGAGGTGGAGATGCCGGCGTTGGACTGGGGTGGGCACAGTAAGAAGTCTCACAACATCAGGATAAAGTCCAACAGGTTTATTCAGTATCACGAGCTTCTCGGCCTTTTGGCTAAGATCAAGTGTAGTTATGCGGATGCTGCACTTGGTTGAGGTCATTCGGTTACATTGAAGCTTCATATGTTTCATATGAAGCAATTTTTAAAAGCGGTATCTCGGCCTTTTGGCTAAGATGCAAATGAGATCAAGTCTTGGAGGAAGAATTGCTTTCCCTCCTCCAATCAGCTTGGCTCATGTAGATCAGGCCCAGGACAGGGTAAATGGTCGCTTGCCCTGTCTGGCCAGCCTGGATCGGAAATGTCTCAACTTGTTGAGACTCTGAATTGGACTTGATTTGATTGAATTGGAAAAGTATATTTTAAAAATCACGAGCTTTCGGAGTGTTGCTCCGAAAGAGTCTGCACGTTCTGCCACTGCAGGCAACTGGTGATGTTCTATGCTACTGGTTGGGAATAAGTGAGGTTACTCCATGACACACAGGAAAAAAAATTATTCGATCACATCAAAGTTGTTGCGTTCTGATTTCAGTGTTTTTGAAATTCGTCAGGTTTAACTTTTATTTTGGGTTTCATCTTTTGGCAACCAAGTGTCCATGTTATTAGCTGAGCTCTAGATGGCACCCCTGTTGGGAGTAAGCGCATTGTAGCAATGACACTTCAAGATCCCTCTTGTATTGCTTTTGTAATTTCTTAGCAGGGCTTTCCTGAAGCCGCTGGAAATAAAATCATGTTGTAATTACCACACTCGTTTGAATGTTCGGTCAGACATAATAAGATTTAATCCTACTCCGATGTCTGATTTATTAAACAGTATCCTTTAGGTATTCGCTGTATATAGGTCCCTGACCTTTTGCTTTTAATTATTCCGTTACGTAAATATGGGATTATGATATTCCTACAAGAATTTATGTAAGATATTTTCAGGAAAAGAATACCTTATATTCAATGGAAAGTAAAATATTCTAAAGGGACCCACTGGAAGGCAAATTGCTGCTTTTAACCCATTGGTAAATTGTTTTCCTGTACACATTCGTGTAGATCCAGCAAACAGCAATATGTTTGGTGATTATTATGTTTAAATCTATTGCATTTTTTAGGAACTCGGTAGCACATCGAGACCGTGGGTTCCAGCTTCTTGCTGATGATTTAGTTTCAGAAGCAAAACCGATTCAGAACTGCCAATCCTACCAATGATTAATGGGTAGAAACGGAGACAAAGGAAAAGCAGCGAGCGTTTGATTTATGAATGACCTTGATATACAATACTGTTTTTATAAATGCAAGAAAGGACTATCACATATTTAAGAGATCACGTGTACAAAACGTTTAAATGTTGGAACCCTGTACGCATATCTAATCGATTCTCTTCATATCATTGAAAAGCTACATATGCTTATATAGCTGACAGTCATTAGCTGGATGGATGAATACATGTGTAGGAATGTTAAGGCTGACTGACTGGATCCAGCAGGTCTTTTCACGGTGTAACGATATCCTGGATACACAAGATTTTTAATTATCCAAAAGCCGTGTAATTTAGAATTTACAGTACTTCCCTAAGCCATTAAATGGTACATGAATTAATGTCATTCAGAGGATATGCAGTATCTCGAGTCAATTCACGTTATTTTACACGAAATTCTATATTGTCGAACCCTTCAGCTGACATCAGACATGTGTTATCTGACCAATTGAAAAAACTTTGACTTGCACACCCACGGTCCATATCACATTTAATTTAATCCCACTTGAAGCCTTCAATATGTGACGCTAGCTGCCCCCTGCAATTGTAAAACCGTGTTGTGTATCACAGCCATTAGTCAATCATCCACTAACCCCGCTCCTGTCTCCAGTTTAAACCATTAATCAGAAGTGAAACTGACAGTGCCTTAATCGGAGTGATTTTAGATTCTTCCGAACAGCAAGAAATCAACTCGGTCTCGTCTGTTTCGAGAAGGTGGCGCGTTCAGTTGCTTTGTTGCAGACAGAGAGGCTTCCTTTGCGAAGTCAGGGCTATAGACGCCCAGCCAGAATGGACCTCTCCAGATGGTTAAAGAGTCAACCCCAATAAAAGTGCCCAAATTCCTTTCTGCTTTCCCATCTGAAGCTTTTTTTAAAAGTTGTAATTTTCTCTGGAAAAAATGCAGTCTTGCATCATCACTGGAAGGTATGTTTTGACAGACATGTGGACCGTCAACTTAACACATCACACATCTGTCACAATTTTATTCTGCCAGATGTGCTTTCTGACCAGAGAAAATCCTTCTCGTCGGCTGAACAGACACATACATAACGCACGGCGAGTCTTATTGTATGGGGCGCCTTGATTCCAGGACACTTGCGTGTAGAACAATATTACCGGTTTTCCCCCATTCATTCCGTTGTAATACTTGAATGTTGGTTGTTCCGGAACCGGCGTCAGTCCGTCTTTCTATCTGAACAAAACGAAGCACAATTTTGATACACATTTGAACCAGCCCGGCCCCCATCGTCACAATTGCTCTCTTGATAAATGTTATTGCAACCTCTCTTTACTTCTTAACTGCAGTATCAGCACTATACTGCTGACAGCTTTGAAATAGCTCACCCGGGAAGCTCCCCAACTCCAAGCCCGAGTACAGTCCGGATTTAAATACTCTCAGCTGGGGTGGTGGCAAATGCACTAGTATTGGTCAGGAAGAGGGAACCGACCAGTATCCCTGCTCCTGCTGGTTTTCCAGGAACCCCTGCCTCAAATAAATTTGGGATGAGAAAAGGATCGGGCCAGTTTGTGATGACCCATGCAGCTGAATAGCCAGCCAACAGTAAAGGTCTAATCATACACGTAAGGAATGTCATTTAATAAGGTACCAGAGGCGGGTGAAGCCCGTGGAAGCACAAATTCACCAGAAACTTTTACTTATTTATTAGTGTCACAAGTAGGCTTACATTAACATTGCAATGAAGTTACTGGGAAAATCCCCTAGTCGTCACACTCAGGCGCCTGTTTGGGTACACTGAATGCAAATTTAACATGGCCAATATACCTAACCAGCATGTCTTTCGGACTGTGGGAGGAAATCAGAGCACCTGGAGGAAACCCACGCAGACACAGGGAGCATGTGCAGACTCCACACAGACAGTGACTCAAGCCGGGAATCGAACCCAGGTCCCTGGTACTGTGAGGCAGCAGTACTAACCACTGTGCTACCGTTGAGAGGAATGAAAGAAAATTGTTGAGAAATATTCAGAGTAAATGGCAAATATTGATGTGTAATTAATCAGCTTCACTGTTATTAACAATATGTAAAAAAAACCCAAAGAAATGTCTTTTCAGAAATTAAGCACACTCCCCAATCAAAAAAAACATGCAGGAAATCAATGGAGCTTAAACAGGAATATCAGGTTTACTAATACTATCTTTCTTTTGGCTTTTCATCCAAGGTAAAGTAAAATAAAAGCAAAGTTTATTTATTAGTCACAAGGAGGCTTACATTCACACTATAATGAAGTTACTGTGAAAATCCCCTAGTTGCCACACTCCGGTGCCTGTTCAGGTACACTGAGGGAGAATTTAGCATGATCAATGCACCTAACCTGCACATCTTTGGACTGTGGGAGGAAACCAGAGCACCCAGAGGAAACCCATGCAGACACGGGGAGAATGTGCAAACTTCACGCAATGACCTAAGCTGGGAATCAAACCTGGGTCCCTGGCGCTGTGAGGCAGCAGTGCTAACCATTGTGCCAGCATGCCGCCCAACATACAATCTGAGTAATCACACACAACCCAGTGGAAATGGAAAAAATGAAGTCATGTATATTTAACTATCAATCTTCAGATAGTTTGGAAGATAGTCTAATTTAAACAATTATCAATTTTGGTCAAGGTTGGAGTGTTTACATTGTTCTAGTAAATTGGTCAAGCCACGGAAACTCGTTCAAATCATTTTAAAATTGATACTTGCCTTAAAGAATGGAAAAGACCAGTGACCAGGAGAACACCAGAAGAATAAAGGGTTGATTCCTTGCATGTTTCAACTAAAGTGCTCCAGATTAGGAAGAAGAGCTTACTTGCTAGAAATCTATGTAACTTTGACGTTGCTCACTGGAGACACTACAAGTTCACATATTGTACGGATTGATGCATCATACAAGCCATTAAGGAACTTGCAGAACAAATGGGCAAGAACTGTCTTCAGTATGGACACCAGAGACAATGGCTAATCAATGCAATAGTCAGGGGGTTTCCATCATACTGTGTCCATACTCTAATGGCATAGTGGTGTCCTATTACAGAATGTTGCTGCAATATGTTCTTTGCTGTGCTCCAATAAAACAACAACCAAATCGTCTTTCTGATAATTGTGTCCACTAGAATATTTGGCATATAATATCATATTTTATACTGCAGCAGAAGTATACTATATTGAATTATAAATATCAGAAAGCAATAATAAGATGAGATGCTTTTTTCTGTTAATTTCACCCATATGTTGCATAGACTAGTATGCGGTATTTGATACATTTCAGGGAAAACAACTTAAATGTAACTATACTTGCAATCGAACAGTTAATGTTTTTATCCATCCATCTCCCAAAATCTTAGAACAGAATCGAGCACTTATTTTTGGATGGTCTATGAGTTAGTGAATGCTTTGGGAAAAGTGGCCAAACTTGAAGACATCTGTTTTTTAACCAGTTGTTGCAATTAAAAGATGTTTATGAATTATACATTATCAAAGTTTAGAGAGACATACATTTGTATAAAAGAGCATTATGCTTCAAGATTTTTAAGATTCATTGGTGCATTAATGCTTGTAAATGAATAATAAGTTTAGCACGGTTTTGGTTATTTCAGAGACCTCACAAATAATGGATTCCATTAAGAATCTAGTGGGAAGATTTAAATCATTATGTCAATTTGTAACGGTTTTTGAAAGGAAACTGCTTATTTGACTGTATTATCAAGAGTTAAAATTAAGTTCTTGGGTGGTTAATGGAACAGTAAGTCATCAATTAGAGTCATGAATTTGAAACAACTCTCAATATTTTTATGTTTCTGTGCACATTGGTTCGAATTGTCAATGCTTGGTCTATTTCATAAGTCCATGAGGTAATTTTCCAAGTGAGTGGATGGCAAATGAGGAATCAAAAATGCTGAAGTGGTGTAGTCAGCATATTTTTCCTTCGATAGTGATCCTTGGGCAGTTTCCAGAACCATTTACCAGTGTCTCAAATTCCCACTGCTAACCACTTAAATTTGTAAATTAATAGAATACCTATAGTGCAGAAGGAGGCTATTCAGCCCATCGAGCCTGCACCGACAACAATCCCACCTTACCCTATCCCTGTAACCCCACATATTTATCCTACTAATATCCTTGACACTAAGGAGTAATTTAGCTTGGCCAATCAACCTAACCCACACATTTTTGGACTGTGCGAGGAAACCAGAGCACCCGGAAGAAACCCACACAGACACAGGGAGAATGTGCAAACTCCACGCAGACAGTCACCCAATCTGGGAATCGAACCCGGGTCCCTGGCGCCGTGAGACAGCAGTGCTAACCACTGTGCCACTGCGCCACCCCTCCTGAAATCTTTTGGAAGTGTAATTTACAAAATGTGAAGAAATGCTTTTGTTACACATATTTATTTCATGAGAGTGCTTTTGCTGTTGTGCTCCAATGGCAACAATTTGTTTTATTCTTTCATGGGATGTGGGCATTGCTAGCTGGGCCAGCATTTGTTGCCCATCTCTAATTGCCCTTGAATGAAAGGTCTTGCTAGCTATTTCAGAGGGGCAGTTAAGAGTCATCCATGTTGCTGTGGTTCTGCAGTCTCATGTAGGCCAGACTGAGCAATGACGACAGATTTCCTTCCCTAAAGGACATTAGTGAACCAATGGTTTCATGATCATTGTCAGACTTTTAATTCCAGAATTCTATTGAATTCAAATTTCACCTTCTGCTGTGGTTTTCAGATCATTACCCTGGGCCTTTGGATTGCTAGTCCAGTGGCCACTATGCCTCCTGGTCCACTATTTGAAACCTCTCCAGTACAATCATTTTCCAAGGTAAAAACATAACATTGCAATTGGATGGAAATATTCACTCGTTATATTTGACAGAATTTTAAATATTACATTTTCTCCAATAGTTATTCTATCAAAATTCAATCACCCATTCCTTTATAACAGTTTTGATCACTTTCCTAGTAATAATCCAAGAAATCTTCCTATTATGTTTACCACATCATAAACATAATGCGAACAAAGGCTTTCTTTCCTCATGGAAGTTGCACAAATGTTGGATACTTGGACTGAAAATTAATTCTGACTCTTGCAGTGAAATGAATCTATTTCTGTTTTAAAGAATGGTCAAAAGGTTACCAGTTATGGAGAGATATAAGAAAGAAAGGACTTGCATTTGTAACAACCATGTACATTAATCCAACACCTTTTAACAACATAAACAACAGCTCGTATTAAAGCATCTGATGTTGCTTCACGGAAGTATTATCAAATAACATTTTACACTGAGCCACATAAGGAGATATTTGATGAGCTCAGGTTTATTAAGGATAGATGATAGGAGGCCAACCAATAGAGCATTGGAATGAGCAAATACATGTTTGAGAGTTTCTATAGCAGGTAAGCTGAACAGGAGCAGAGTCAGCCAACGTAATGGCAGTGGAAGTGTCGTAGTGACGGCACAGATATGTGTCCATAAGCACATTTTGGAGTCAAATATGATATGAAGGTTGCAAACAGTCTGCTTCAGCCTCAGACAGTTGCCAAGAAGAAGGATGGAAATGGTGTCAGGGGAACCAAGTGTGAGCCAGGGGCAGAAGATGATGGTTGCAGACTTGCCAATATTTCGTTGTGATATGGAGATGCCGGCATTGGACTGGGGTGGGCACAGTAAGAAGTCTCACAGCGCCAGGTTAAAGCCCAACAGGTTTATTTGGAATTTTGAGCTTTTGAAGCGCTGCTCCTTCATCAGGTGAGAAGTAATATCAGGTGAATTGTAATATTTAGTGGGTGAGAATTTCTGCTCACAGGTGCTAAAAGAGTTAGAGGAGTGGGTGAGAGAGGTAGAACAGAGTGCTATCAGCATACATGCGGTAACTGCTGCGTTTTATGGTTGATGTCACCAAGGGAGAGCTTGTAGATGGGAAATAGAAGAGGGGGCCAAAGATAGATCCTTGGGGGTAAACAAAGTAGAGCTGTGCTGGGGTAACGACAGTGATTTTCAGGTGATTCTTTGGCTACAGTTGGATTGATAAGAATGGAGGTGGCAGGTGACAGCATTTCTCCCCAACTGGGTTACAAAGGAGCGACATTGGAGGAGGATCATGTGGTCAACTGCATCAAAGGCTGTGGACAGGTCAAGAAGGTTGGAGAGGGAGTCCCAGTTGCATAGGATATCATTTGTGACTCCGACATGGGCTGTTTCAGTTCTGTGGCAGGGATGGAATCCAAATGGAGGGATTCAAATAAGAAGCTTCAGGAAGATGGGCGCAGACTTGGGTGAAGACAGAATACAGAAACCTCGTAGAGGAGGGCAAGGTTGGAGTTGGAGTCAAGGATCAAGGGTGGATTTTTTGAGGAGGGGGTGTTGATGTTAAATCTGAAGGGGAGGGGCAACAGTAGCTGAGGAGCAAGAACTGTTAATATCAGCGACCATGGGGACTACAATGATCAGCCGTTTAGTGGGAATGGGGTGAAGGGAACAGGAAGAAGCACTCATAAACAATGACCCCGGAGAGGGCAAGAGGGAAGATAGGAGAGACACTGGAAAAAGATGTGAGTTCAGAGCTGGAGTAAGAGAGGACCTTGGAGGTAGTTTAGCCCAGTGGGTTAGGAGAAAGGAAGATGTTGAATGAAACAGTTGAAAGGATGGTCTCACTCTCAGTGACAAAGTAGTCCATGAATTCCTTGCTGTTGTTGTTGGAGGGGAAAATGGTTGAGGTTGGGGCTTCCTGGGTTTAAGAATGTAGTGAGAAAATAAGCCAGTAGTTATCCTTGAATTCCAGGATGATCTCGGAATAGTGACCAGCTTTAGCAGAAGTGAGCAGGGCTGAATAGTATTTTATTTGATTCAGCCAGTTAAAACAAAGAATGGCTAAACCTACTGTCTACCACATCCAAACATTCAAGTATATATCCTTTTGACTTAGGGAAAGAATGCTGAGGGCTCTAGCAGGGGAAAGGTCAGGTTAGAGAGAGTAATAGTTTTAATAGGGACTGGGAGAACAAAGGTGATGGAGTTGGGATTTGATTGAGATTGGTCACCACAAGAATGTTATGGTGAATGGTGGGACAGTGGCTGGGCAGTTGGAATTTGGAATTACAATTGTAAGTGACTTAAGAGAAAGTCTCTTCTGGTGTAGACATCATAGGGAGTGGAGCTGAGTAGGGGTAGGATGATGTGGGTGAAGAGCGATACAAGGGAATGATCAGAGATGTTCTTATCTGTGAATGGCACAAAGTGGGTAACGAGGCCAGAAGAGCGAGCAAGATCAAGGGAGATATGCAATTCATTCAATTAAATAGAACATGGAGAAATGAATAATATATAAGGTTTTTTTTAAGGAACGCAGCAAAATATAAAATCCCTTCCTTTTGGGCAAGTACTTTTTATGTGTCCATCAGACCATTCACTACAATAATAAATCGAGTTCCAGATGGCTATGCTTCTTCAAAGTTCCACATAAAAGGCTACTCATCGAGCTCAAACTTGCGGAGATTCAAGGAAAATTTTATGGAATGAATAAGAAATTGACTGAAGGGAAGAATACAACAGGTACTTATTAGACGAGTTATGTTGTGGTGGAGAAGGCACTAAGTTAAATGCCTGGGGGACTGATATTGGGACTGCTGCTGTTTCTAATTTATGTGAATGCCTTGGATTTGAAAACTCAATGTAAATTAGTTACATTTGCAGACAATGCCAGGCCGAGAATGGAGTGGAAGCTGAGGAAGCAGCACAAACATTACAAAAGGAGTCGAATAAATAATGTGAGTGGGCAGAAGAAAAATCCCAGATGAGACTTAGTGCAGACAAGGTAAGATGTTGAACCGAATGAGAAAAACACTTTTGACACGTCTACTCCTTGAAGTAACTAAGGATGAAGTTTAAAAACTTCAGTCGTTGTCGTTGAATCAACTCAGACACAACATATCTCCAAATTATGCAGAATATCAATTGACTAAACTAGTAGATTATTCAACCGTATAGTCAAAACAGTGGAATACTAGTCCAGAGGAAGTCATGATAAAATAGTAGTACTCCAGTCAGACACAGTCTTGTAATGTGTCCAATTCTGATCAATAAAACACAGGTTGCTGTGTTCCCCACCATGCCCCCACCCCCCCCCCCTCCCACCCCCCCACACACCCCATAGTAAAAGGTTGATCGGAGGCTGCCCAGGAAAAAGCCAGCAACCTGCAGACATTTTACATTTGTCAGGGTGTTAAATGCCTCAAGTGAAGCTTCCACCTCTGCAGGAAGTCCCACCTTAGAGAGCAGTCAAATGGATGGCTGGCAGCTCTGTAGTCCCAGCAGTGCCAGGTTCAAGTAGTGGCCATGGCTGGGCCTACAGCTAATCCTTGAATAAAGCGAGATTATGGAAGCCAGACTTGTTAAGTCTAGTGTATTGGTGGGGCCTAGCTGGCAGACCCCAGTGAGAATGCTGAGGAAGGTGGGGTGCCAGGTTTCAGAGGCCAGGGAGAGGCGTAAAAGAGCTGGGGGAATGACTATGAGGGTGGGGGTGCCTTTGATGAGCACAGGGGACACCCAAAAGAAGTTCAACCCCACGTTGCCCAACATCTGCCCACCCAACAAAGGCTGCCAGGCTGCCCACTTGGCAAGAGTCTCCCCTCCCACAGTAAATAGTGGTGAAAGTGGGATGTGGCCATTACTGGCAATTAATGGGCCACTAAGGGCCTCAATAAAATGGGAGACAGATCAGGGCTGGGCAGGAAGGTGGACAGGCCACACGCTGCATTTTACAAGCCAACTAGTCTTCCAATACACTGTCGGGGAGCATAAAATCCAGCACATCCTGGCAGCTAGGGCCCAGCAACACACCAGACTTAATTCCAGCCCAGCTCTCATTACCTCCTCTTTTTCAGGGACTGCCTGTAGTCCCAACAGTAGCCACTGTTCAAACCTGGTGCTGCTGAGCTACAGAGTTGCTGGCCAGTCGGATTGGCCTGCAGTTCTCTCATTGGGATTCCTCCCCACATGGGGGCAGGGTGTCACCCTGAATGAATTAATGCCCTGCGACCCTCAGCCTATTAATGCGAGTGTAAAATGCCTCCGGAACATTTGTGTTTTTCATGAGTGGGCTCCTGACCAACGTTTATTTGGAGATCTGGGAACATAGTGCATCTAGCCAAAGGCTGAATTTTACACTCCCCTGTTGGTGGGTTTGAAGGTCAAGGGGCCTTGTAAAATACAACGTGGCCATTCCACCACCTTCTTGCCCATCCCTGACCTATATGAAATTTTCTGGGGGCTGTAGAGGTATTGGGGGACCAGCCTGCCCTTGGCGTATCGAGTCCTATCACCCCAGCCCTACTGCTATTTTACCCATGTCATGGCGAGGCCCTTGCCAAGTGGGTAAGCTGGCAGCTTCAGCTGTGTGAATTGGTAATGGGCAAAGGGGGAGAGTCCCTTGTGGCTTCCCCTGTGCCCAGCTGAGGTGCAGCCCCCAAGATTGCAATTGTGCTTTTATCTTCCCCGCCCACCTCCTCCCCCAACACCTCCATCCTCTCAAACCAGAACCACTCCTCCACCAAACCTCTCATCAACCGCCACCCCACGCACCAGGGCTTGTCAGCCTAATCCCAGTGAGCCATTTAGCTTAGTGTTCAGCTCCAGCAACAATCTTCCCTGAGGACTGCCTGTCTTTCCAGCAATGGCAACCACTCCTGCCTGATGCTGCAAGGAGCACAGTGCGGTCAGCGGTGGTGTTATCAAAGTGGAACAGCCCATAGACACTCACTGTCTCAGCTCATACATGAAGGAGGGATAGCATTTGGTGGATGAACTGAAGGAGCCTTACGTGTTTTACCTCAGTATTAATCTTGGATATTTAAAGTTAAGATTTATTTGTAAGTCACATGTAGGCTTACATTAACACTGCAATGAAGTTATGGTGAAAATCCCCCAGCCACCACACTTTGGCACCTGTTCAGGTATACTGAGTGAGAATTTAACATAGCAAAAGCACCTAACCTGCACATCTTTGGACTGTGGGAGGAAACCGGAGCACCCGGGGGAAACCCACGCAGACACGGAGAGAACGTGCAGACTCCACACAGACAGTGACCCAAGCCGGGAATTGAACCTGGGTCCCTGGCGCTTTGAGGCAGCAGTGCTAACCATTGTGCCACTGTGCCCCCATAGAAGTGGGATAATTGGAAAGCCTTCAGAAAAAAACAAATAAAGCTTCAGCACAAAAGGTCTGAAACTTTAACTTGATTTCCACAGGATTTGTTTGCCCCTGATGAGTGGAAATTCTGCTTCCTGCCAATTGCCAATATCTATAAGAAGTGATACAAAGGCAAAATTTTGAAGTTGCTGAAAATTTGAAACAAAAATAGAAAATTTCAAAATATGTGGCAGATCTGGCAGCATTGTGGAAACCAAGTTAAAGTTTCAGACCTTTTGTGCTGAAGCTTTATTTGGTTTCTCTGATGGATTTCCTCTTATCCCACTTCTATCCAGGATTAATACTGAGGTAAAACTCATTTGGCATTAACTCCTTCAGTTCATCCACCAAATGCTATCCCTCCATATATAAAGTAAAGTTCATTTATTAGTCACAAGTAGGCTGACATTAACACTGTGATGCACATCAATTGGACACGAGGCTCGAAGCTTCAGTAAAAGAAGGTTTTTATTAACTAACAATGAAGCTATCAGAACTTTAACACACTATCCCAGACTGAAGGGGTCCCGTCCGAGCAGGGACTCTTATACCTCTCCCAGGAGGCGGAGCCCGACTGGGATGTGCCACAACAGTAACAAACACAGGTGTAACAATCCCACCCTAACCCAACAGCAACATTAGTACAATCCCACAGTAACCTATATACATTCCTGTAGTACTGGCCAGCCCTGGCTCAGTACTATCCAGTGGGAACCAACGATGGTTCACCACATACTGCAATGAAGTTACTGTGAAAATCCCCTCGTCACCAAACTCCGGCACCTGTTCGGGTACACTGAGGGACAATTTAGCATGGCCAATTCCCCTAACCTGCACATCTTTGGACTGTGGGAGGAAACCGGAGCACCCGGAGGAAACCCATGCAGACATGTGGGGAACGTGCAGACTCCGCACAGACAGTGACCCAAGCCGGGAATCAAACCCAGTCCCTAGCACTGTGAGGCAGCAGTGCTAACCACTGTGCCACCGTTCTGCCCCTGTATGAGAGGAGACAGTGAGTGTCCATGGGCTGTTCCACTTTGATAACACCACACTGCGGCTCACTGTCACTTGATTGCCACACATACAAAATTTCTACCAGGGGTCAGTGAACAGTGATCCGAAACAAAAATCTCAGTTGTTTCCCTTCCTTAACCTAATGACGATGTGGCCTGCTGAAATATCAGGACTGCTAATCTAATCTGCTATCTCAACAAGACTAGGGATCACACCTGGGAATTATCCAGTTTGTTCAGCTGAGTATTACAGGGGGTGATTAAACTGTTAAGCCATTGGGAAGCTGGGTTAATGTATTTTGCTTCTTTGTTCTGTAAAAGTGTATTTTTGAACCACTCCTTTCTCCCGTTGACTGCTGCAATGTGTGTGATTTTCCTGATAGAAAGCACCCCCCCCGGTAGCTTAGTGAAGTAGCCATTCTTTGTGTAGTCCCAAGACCGTGAGAAACTACAAAAGGTTGTGAATGTAGCCCAATCCATCACGCAAACCAGCCTCCCATCCATTGACTCTGTCTACACTGCCTGCTGCCTTGGCAAAGCAGCCAGCATAACTAAGGGCCCCACGCACCCCTGACATTCTCTCTTCCACCTTCTTGCTTTGGGAAAAAGATTCAAAAGTCTGAGGCCATGTACCAACCAACTCAAGAACAGCTTCTTCCCTGCTGCCATCAGACTTTTGAAGGACTCCCTACCTTGCATTAAGTTGATCTTTCTCTACACCCTAACAGTGACTGTAACACTACATTCTGCACTCTCTCCTTTCCTTCTTTATGAACAGTATGCTTTGTCTGTATAGCGCGCAAGAAACAATACTTTTCACTGTATGCTAATACATGTGATAATAATAAAGCAAATCAAATCAAATCAAACATTCAGCATAGAATGTTACTCAACCATGAATATCAACACAACTGAGCACAATTCAATCTTCCACCAACGTCCACGTGCATATACTTTCCTGCATGGGATTGTGAATAAAAGTAGACTCCCCTCCCTGACTCCCTGGAGGCGCTGAGGACATTTATAGAATTTCTACTGCAGACTTTGCTGAGATCAACTCTCTCAAATCAGTAATCACACTGGGACTTTGTCATGAACATCATTCAGGTGCATATTGATTTTTATCATGGTGCCACCAGGGAGAACTAAAAAGAGAAACGGTTTAAGACTCTCCACACCACCCGCCCCCCACCCCCGGTCCCCCACGCCCCATTATCACCACCCAATCTGACAGCCAGCTCCCAAAATGGAATAAACTTCTACCAAAGTATCAAATCCATGACTTTTCATCTAACTGACATTAATCAAGTGCAGAGCCAGGGAAAGGAGAGGAAAGAACAAAGGAAAGGTCTGTCATAGGGACAAAGGACAGGGAGATTAAATTGCAAAAGGGTTAATGGCGCAAGCCAAAAGGAGATGGAAGCGGGACAAGTAAAGAAACAAAAGATAGATTTAGAGGCAGTATAAATGGGAAAAGCAGGATCATCACCAACAGCTGCCATCTAAAATATAAAATAGGGGCAGAGGTCCTAATCTGCAATCTTTGAACTCAGCCTAGTTGGGTCTAAAAGGCTGCAAAGTGCTTAATCAAAAGATGAGGTTGTGCTCCACAAACTTTCATTAAGTTTCATTGGAACAGTGCAGGCAGCCAAGGACACAAAAATCAGAGTGAGAATGGGGTAAAGGATTAAAACTACAGGTAAGCAAAAGCTCAGGGTCATGCTTGCAAGCCGAGTGGAGGTGGCCTACAAAGCCATGCTCCAATCTGTGTTTGTTTCCCTCAGTGTAGAGGAGAGTGCCTCGTGAACAAATAATAAAGTGTACCAAATTGCAAGAATTACAAATAAATCACTGTTTCAACTAGAAAAAAAATGTTTGGGTCCTTAGACAGTGGGAAAGAAGGAAGTCTTGCAACTTCTGCATTTACATGGGAAGGGGAAAGATGTTAAGATCATTGGGGAGTTGTCCAGGGTGTTGCAAAGGGAACTGCACCTTCAGAATGTTGCACCTTCAGAATGGGATAGAAGAGGACAAGGTAAAACACTATCAAAGTTCTTGGATGGAAGTGAAAGGTGAGAGCAGAGGTGTGTGAAATAGAAATTGGGCGGCACAGTGGCACAGTGGTTAGCACTGCTGCCTCACAGCACCAGAGACCCAAGTTTGATTCCCGGCTTTGGTCAATGTCTGTGTGGAATTTGCACATTCTCCCTGTGTTTCCGTGGGTTTCCTCCGGGTGCTCTGGTTTCTTCCCACAGTCCGAAAGATGTGCTGGTTAGGTGCATTGACCATGCTAAATTCTCCCTCAGTGTACCTGAACAGGCGTGGAGTGTGGCAACAAGAGGATTTTCACAGTAACTTCATTGCAGTGTTAATGTAAACCTACTTGTGACAAATGAATTAACCTTAACTTAGAAGTGAGACAGTCAAGATCCCGTCAACCATGGTAGGGGGAATCTTTGAGATAAAGGGGAGAGATATTGGAACAACTTGTGTGGAAGATGGCATTGTCAGAAAAGAAGCAAAGGAGACAAAGAAATTAGGAGATGGGAATAAAGTCCTTACAAAGCAGAGTGGGAGGAAGTGTCATCAAGATAGAAGCAGGAGAAAGAACTTGAATTTATATAGCACCTTACTGAAAGTCAGAACATCCCAATATTCTTTCCAGTCAACATTTGAAGTGTAGTTACCATTGGAATATTGGAACAATAGAAGCCTGTCAGTGACTGGTGGGTTCATTTTTTAGGAGTCATATATTCCTTCCAAAAAATTAAATCATATACCTACTTTCAGGTTTCCGTTGGGATTATCCCTTCATTAATAATGACCCTTCAATCCGAAAACACACAGATGAATGTTATCCCAAGACAAAATATTATTATCAACCTGAAATGGCTTTAGTTACAGATAAGTTTAGTCTCTTGTTGACAATCCATAAATCATTGTCTGTTCCTCTCCCATGTTTGTCACTAACATTAATGTTGCTCTGTAAAATGTAATGTATACTGTACGGCAGTATAATTGTAATTTATATGAGTTGTCACATAGCTTTCATATCTGACTTCATAGATTTCATATTTGGCAATGAAAAGTAAGTTCATTGGATTGCAAATTAAGGTCTAAAAGAAACAAAAATCAAGAACCTGGATAGCTGAGTCAACAAATCTGGAGTGTGCCTAATTAGGATAACTTCAAATCAGTTCATTTCCTCTTCATTCCTAACTCAAGGGCTTCAACATCTGTTCATAGGTTGAAAAGACCTTCCAGCATAGAGTAAATTGCTGTGAATTCCCTCACTTCCTCAAGCATTCAAAATATTCATTAACTAGTTAGTCAGGTTGTCATATTTAGACTCTACTACGTCATGTCCACAACCAACGCCCACCTAAGCTGCCAGCTTCAAACATGTTTATTTTTGTTGACACCTACTTTCAAGATTCATTCCCATTGTACCATTATCGGTATGGAGCTCTAATTCATAATATCACCCACACTCCACATCAAAGGTTGGCCACTCCTTATTAGGGGTCTTTGTCGCAGCAGTATCCTGCTTGGCACAATCAAATACCTGAGAGGTTGCGTGAAAGGTGAAAACTGAATGCACATAGAGTTGCATGGGGAAGGAGCATCAGGAGAGGTTGAAACATGGAGCTGGATCCTTGTTGAAGACATCCAAGTGCAAACATTGTTTTGGAGGAGATTTGAGCATTGAGACTGGGAACCCTTGGGAAAAAGATGGACTTCCAATGAGACCGATTGACTCATGAAGTGACAAGTGTCTAGGGGAAATTGATGAGAGATCCATAGCATCTGTTTGGGATGGCATCTGTCACTTGGCTTTTGAGTGTGCTGTGTCTGACCACAGGTAGCATGTTAGCTTACATAGACTCTGTACTTACCATGAACATTAGAGTATAAGATCGATATATCTGTGAAGGTACATTTGGGGTGAAGCAGTACTGCAATATAGTTCATATTTTCTTGTTTAATAAATGTTTCCTTCTTTTGTTAAAAGTTCATCAGCAGACTCTGTAACTGTGCTCTGTAGCTACCCTCACATTTATAAACAAAAAATAAAGGTTAGGTCTAACAAGCCAGGTTCTACCCTGGGATCTGATTTGTCCAGTGGTAACATCAACTGGGATCATGAGACCATTATTATGAGACCACAGTTCCCTGGTAGGTTCGAGTACAAATAAAACAGAAAATGCTGGAACAACTCAACAAGGCTTGCAGCATCTGTGGAGAGAAAAACAGAGTTAGCATTTCAAGTCCTGTTTCAAACTGTTCTTCATAGCTGCCACACTTGTTGAGTCTTTCTTCATTTCAGATTTCTAGAATCTGCAGTATTTTGCATTTATTTTGGGTATCTAGTACAGTTGAATTCTCAAACCCGGCACATGCTTATTCCAAAAGGGAGAGAGCAGCCCTCAGCCTGAAGACCTTCTTGACATCATCTGTGTCATTGGCAAACTCTCTTAAGTGGCTTGGCAGCCTTGCCTTGAAATATTTCACCCATTGTGTATTTCCAAGACATTTTTGTTGTGTCTGCCTGTGGCAGCCATTGTTTCAATATGCAGTACTTTGCATTTTTAATGTCTCCTCCTTAGAGTGTTACAAATTTTGATTGCCTGGATTACAGGAAATATGTCTCTCTTCATGCTCCCAAGTGTAACTTGCTTGTTTCTGCCCTTCACATTGGAATGTGACTTTGCATTTTAAAATGGTTTGCTCTGTCTCAGTTCAAATTTCAAAATTCCCAGTCAGTTTAAAGTTGAACAATCGTATTCACAAAACCTAAAGGGGCATAGCCTTGTGCCAAGATTTATTCATGTATTTAAATGCTAACCTTAAAGACTGACTGAGATGTTGCCATGGCAAAAGCAACAGCGAATTACCTGCTGCCAGGTCATTCAAAAAAGGTGCGAGTTTTGACCATATTCCTTCTGTTTGCAGAGAACAGGTACCAGAATGGACACACTTCAGCCAATCAGTGCCAACCAATCAACACCCTTGTCTCACTGTAAAAATTGTTGTGATCATTTGAAATTTGGCATTCTTGTGCTCGTCCTGATGAGTGCAAGAGGCAAAGCTTCGGCAATATATATCTTTTCAGCAATATTCATGCAATTTATACTTTTGAATCCCTGCTCATTTGACATGACAGAAACGAAAATGCCTTGTAAGTGTTCCATTAGCAATGCAACCATATATGGAGAATACCAAAAGATAAGGTTGCTGAATATCAGGCAGTAATGTTATATTTGAGAATTTGGCAACATTCCCAGCATATCTATTACTGAGGACTTATTGTTTAAAGAAACATTTTAAAGTGGAATTAGATTTAAAATAACACAGCATTCAGTCTCATCTCAGGATTCCTGAATATGCAGTGGGAGAACCAATCGGTTTCAGACAAGTTTGTTAATGGTGTTGCAATCATAATGAATTCCACAACAATTTTTCAAAAATAAATTTCTCATCGATGGCAACAAGGTTGTTAAGATACTATAATAATCAAATATTAATTTGGCAATCCTGTCTTTCTGATCCAGGTTGTTTTTCTTGCAATAACATTTACTGTTATGTAAGAGATATAAAAGTATACTGTTATGTAAGAGGTACATCAATTCCTTTTAGATTTCAACTTTTTGGGCCAATCAACAAGAGTATAAAAGTTGGCCAGAACATGAAACTTAGCTATATAGACTTTGTTTTTAATCTGAATGATGAAACAAGCTCGATAGACTAAACAGTTTGTTTCCATTAAGTGTTGAAGAATTCTCCCCAATGTCCTTATCAACATCTTTCCCTAAATGTATCACTAATTTTTTTTCTGGCATTACATTGCAATTTGTGGGACCTTGCTGTGCAGACATTGGCTGCCACATTTCCCTATTTTATATTGGTGACTACACTTCAAAAGTACTTTGAAGTGGAGTCACCAATGTAAAATAGGGTTTTCTATTTGCTCACCTTCAATCCACTGGGACCATTCTAGAATCAAGGGAATTTTGGAAAATCATAACTATCTGTGCAGCTTTTAAAACCCTAAGATGTAGGTCATCGGTTCCCAAGTTTGTTGGCTTTTAGTCCCTTATGCTTCTCCAATTGTTTTTTTTCCCATTGATATTAACTACCTCAAATTCTTCAGCCTTATTCATATCTTGGATACCTTCCACTTCTGGTATGTAACTTGTGTCTTCTACTGTGAAAACAGGTGCAAAATATTTGTCCAATAGCTTTGCCATTTCCTCGTTCCCCAAGGTAATTTCTCCTGTCGCTACCTATAAGGGATCAATGTTTATTTTTGCTGCTCTCCTTTTTATATACTTATAACAGCTCTTGCAAACTGCTTTTATGTTCCTGGGCTAGTTTACTCTGATATTCTATTTTTTTTCCCACTTAATCAACTTTTTGGTCACCCTTTGCTTGTTTCCAGAATACTCCCAATCCTCAAGTCTGTACCTATACTTTGCAACATCGTCTCTCTCTCTCTCTCCTTAATCGAATCCTATCCTTAACTTCCCCTGTAACTCAGATAGTTGTGGTTGTTGGAGATCAATCAGTTCCAGGATATCACTGCAGGAGTTCCTCAGGGTAGTGAGTTTGTTCCAACCATCTTCAGTTGCATCATCAATGACCTACCCTCCATCATAGTGTCAGAAGTGGGGATATTCACTGATGAATGCACAATGTTCAGCACCAGTTGTGACTCCTCCAATACTGCAGCAGTCCATGTCCATATGCAGCAAGACTTGAATAACATTCAGCCTTGGGCTGACAAGTGGCAAGTAACACCTGTGCCACCAAAGTGCCAAGTAATGACTATCTCCAATAAAAGAGAATGTGTTCATCTCCCTTGACATTCACTGACATTACTATTGTTGAATCCCTCACTACCAACATCCCTGGAAGATCACCTATTGGCCCTCTAGCCTCAGGAGCCCAACCTTCATTTTAATTGGATGGGACACCGGAAGCAGCTACTTTATTGGCTGCTTTCTTGAAAATCATCCTTTGGATCCTTATGCCAGCATTTGTGAGTTTGCAACCTGCATTAACAGTGGGATCAAACCCCGAGAATGAAAATTCAACCTTTAATAGATCATTAAATGGCCTTCCTCTGAGTTTAACTGTTCTGTGATTCCAAATCAAAGCAATTATTTTCCATTTGTTTCTATTTAGTACTTATGAAAAGTGCTACAATTAATTCATGCTTCTTCATATGAAGCCCTTTATTATAACCTGGCAAAGTGAACATTTCCCCTTCAGTGTCAATTCCTTAGGCATTAAATACAGAGGTGCTCTTGTTTAAGGTGGCACAGTGGTTAGCACTACTGCCTCACAGTGCCAGGGACCCCGGTCTGATTCCTGGCTTGGGTCACTGTCTATGTGGAGTTTGCACGTTCTCCCATGGCTGCTTGGGTTTCCTCTGGGTGCTCCAGTTTTCTCCCACAGTCTGAAAGACGTGCTGATTAGGTGAATTGACCTGAACAAGCGCCGGAGTGTGGTGACTCGGGGAATTTCACAGTAACTTCCTTGCAGTGTTAATGTAAGCCGACTTGTGACATTATTAAATAAACTTTAACTTACTTTAACTTTTACATTGGGTAAACAGCTTCCACTTACACTGTCATTTGCATGGATCAAAACACCTACATCATGAAAATCATATCTTTTTAAACTGGTTTGACAAAGGGGGAGGGTGCGTCAATGTTAGTATGGTATCACCTAACTTTGACATTAAAGCAATGAACAAGGAGACATTTTAAATTGGTTTCATATCATTTATATTGGGGTAGCTTACATTGTTATTTACTTTATTCCAGATTGATTCATTACTAGTTGACATACATGTGATGGTAGCAAAAATGGTACTTATGTTGTCACCACAAAGGGGCAAAATATATCCCTTAATGAAATATGGGGAAATTATTGTTTTTCTTCAATTAATGGCTCACAGTCAAAATCACACCAACTTACATCTTTGTTTGACTTTGAATGTTAATAGGTCAACAATATGGAGAAAGCCAGGCATTCTCAATTTTAATAGCTGAGGAGGACACTGGGTTGCAAGGGAGTAGAATAGACAGTATTACAGTTGATAAGGAGGATGTGCAGGATATTCTGGAGGGTCTGAAAATAGATAAATCCCCTGGTCCGGATGGGATTTATCCAAGGATTCTCTGGGAGGCAAGAGAAGTGATTGCAGAGCCTCTGGCTCTGATCTTCAGGTCGTCGTTGGCCTCTGGTATAGTACCAGAAGATTGGAGGTTAGCGAATGTTGTCCCATTGTTTAAGAAGGGGAACAGAGACTTCCCCGGGAATTATAGACCGGTGAGTCTCACTTCTGTTGTCGGCAAGATGTTGGAAAAAATTATAAGGGATAGGATTTATAGTTATTTGGAGAGTAATGAATTGATAGGTGATAGTCAGCATGGTTTTGTGGCAGGTAGGTCGTGCCTTACTAACCTTATTGAGTTTTTTGAGAAAGTGACCAAGGAGGTGGATGGGGGCAAGGCAGTGGACGTGGTATATATGGATTTTAGTAAGGCGTTTGATAAGGTTCACCATGGTAGGCTTCTGCAGAAAATGCAGATGTATGGGATTGGGGGTGATCTAGGAAATTGGATCAGGAATTGGCTAGCGGATAGGAAACAGAGGGTGGTGGTTGATAGTAAATATTCATCATGGAGTGCGGTTACAAGTGGTGTACCTCAGGGATCTGTTTTGGGGCCACTGCTGTTTGTAATATTTATTAATGATCTGGATGAGGGTATAGTTGGGTGGATTAGCAAATTTGCTGATGACACCAAAGTCGGTGGTGTGGTAGACAGTGAGGAAGGGTGTCGTAGTTTGCAGGAAGACTTAGACAGGTTGCAAAGTTGGGCCGAGAGGTGGCGGATGGAGTTTAATGCGGAGAAGTGTGAGGTAATTCACTTTGGTAGGAATAACAGATGTGTTGAGTATAGGGCTAACGGGAGGACTTTGAATAGTGTGGAGGAGCAGAGGGATCTAGGTGTATGTGTGCATAGATCCCTGAAAGTTGGGAATCAAGTAGATAAGGTTGTTAAGAAGGCATATGGTGTCTTGGCGTTTATTGGTAGGGGGATTGAATTTAGGAGTCGTAGCGTTATGTTGCAACTGTACACAACTCTGGTGCGGCCGCACTTGGAGTACTGTGTGCAGTTCTGGTCCCCACATTACAGGAAGGATGTGGAGGCTTTGGAGAGGGTGCAGAGGAGGTTTACCAGGATGTTGCCTGGTATGGAGGGGAGATCCTATGAGGAGAGGCTGAGGGATTTGGGATTGTTTTCGCTGGAAAGGCGGCGGCTAAGAGGGGATCTTATTGAAACATATAAGATGATTAGAGGTTTAGATAGGGTGGATAGTGATAGCCTTTTTCCTCTGATGGAGAAATCCAGCACGAGGGGGCATGGCTTTAAATTGAGGGGGGGTAGTTATAGAACCGATGTCAGGGGTAGGTTCTTTACCCAGAGGGTGGTGAGGGATTGGAATGCCCTGCCAGCATCAGTAGTAAATGCGCCTAGTTTGGGGGCGTTTAAGAGATCCGTAGATAGGTTCATGGACGAAAAGAAATTGGTTTAGGTTGGAGGGTCACAGTTTTTTTTTTTAACTGGTCGGTGCAACATCGTGGGCCGAAGGGCCTGTTCTGCGCTGTAATGTTCTATGTTCTATGTTCTATGTTCTATAAATGAAGGATTTCACCTGTATTTACAGAAAGGAAATGAAGTAGGTCATTATGGATGACGCATTCTGTTGCAAATACATCTTGTTAGCAATGGCTAAACAAAACAATTGAATTCTTGAGTTATTTTTATAGATTTAAAAGTGGGAACACCTGATTTGCAACAAAATGGGTGGAATTTTACGAGATTTTTTCCAAGTGTCCAGCTGGAGTGAAAACGGGAGAGTTCCTGATCTGTTTTTCGGGTGACTTTTCATGCCCAATCACACGCACTCAGTCTTTGAAAATATGGGCTAGACCATTTCTAGCCACTCGGGGCAGTGGGCGGGGCCTAATTCACCAGCCAGCCAGCAGCTCAGATCGGAGTCTCAAACTGCACATGCGCAGGAAAGGCGGCCAACAAAAACAGCTCTCCTGACAGAACACCCCTGAGCCAGACACATCCTTCCCCCTACATACATCAGAGACCCCCCCCCCCCCCACAACATTACTGACCCCTCTATGCCCCCCCAACCCCAGATCCCCTTGGCCATGGCCCCCCCCATCAATCCCCGACCCCCGATGGCTGACTGACATGACCCTCTCTTTCCCCTGCCCCCGATCATCACAGAGGCATAAATCATCCCCACATTCCGTCAGCACATCTGCAAGTGCTGACGTGGCTTCCCCTCCATGGTAACAAGGCAAACTGCATTAAACTCGCTGGAATGCTCTAACAGGCCCGTGACTCACCCAAACTTCCTGCAGCTGATCTGACCTAACACAGGAGAGCTCCATTAAAAACCCCAAGGATGGACAGACAGGCAGGCAGTGCAGGAAGAAATGGCCTCCAGGAAGACAGCTCCCCGTTTTTCTGATGCTGATCTGGCCAGATTGCTGGAGGCGGTGGAGGCAAAGCAGGACATCCTCTTCCCTCCAGAAGGATGCCCCAGAGGAAGGGATGGAAATGCAGCGTGGAGGCAGTGGCGGCATGTGTTAGTGCCAGGAGAACTCCGAAGCATGTCACAAACTGTATGGCCTCATCCGGGCAGCAGGGTGAGTGTTTTACCTCATCTAGCATCTTCCCCCTAAATGATCCCCAGATCCCCCCACCCCCACCACACTGCATGCTTCCAGCCCCTGACCCCCCACCCAAGAGTATCACAACCTTTGCGCTCTGAGGGCCATTCCCTGAAACACTCCATAACTTGTGCCATCAGATTTTGTATGGCTCCTTCTGTCCCCACAGAAGAATAATATTCATAAGCACCAGGAGAGGGTAAAGACAGGGGGTGGTGTGCCTGAGATCCAAGTCCTTGACCCCTTTGAGGAGCGGGCACTGAAGCTTGCAGGAGAGGAGGGTATGCGGACCATTAGTGACAGCATGGTCAGGCTGGACCATAGAAGTGAGCACCTGCCAATCCTCCACTTGTTGGAGAAATCTCAAGTAAGTTGCATGCAGGCCAGATTCCCCCCCCCCCCCCCCCCCCCATGCCCCTTGCACTTAACCTTGTGTCCTGTGTTGCAGGAAGAAACCCTGGCACTCCTGGGCCATCTGACATCGCGGCCCCCACTCATCCTGCTCCTGTCAGCTCGGAGGACTCCTCGGAGGAAGTGGAAGCAGGGACCTCCGAGGCCGGCACCAGTCTTGCATCAGCTTCCACTTCACAACTCACCATCCCAGAGACTCTCACATTGGTGGGTCAAGTTAGTGGTGAACCATCTGGGTCACTCTCTGGTGCGCAGGACACATCTGCTGATGTATATCGGGTGGAGGGCGGAATCTCCGAGGCCTCTGGCACGCAGGGGCCTGCCGGAGACATAGACTCAGCTGACCCCAGGCTACATGCTGGGCCTCTGCGATTACTTTTCCCTCAGCTGCTGGAGATGTAGCAACAGAGCCAGGGAATGCAGGAGGGGTTGACACAACACTGGGCCAACTGCGAGGCTGTTGGGAGGAGCCCAAAGCTTTCAGAAGCATCAGCTATTGCCTGTCTTGCGTAGTTCCAAGACCAAAACTGCAAGGCTGGCATCTGCAGTGGAAAGCCTGGGGCAGGGGATTCTCACCATGAGTGGCAGGATCCAAGCGATGGCCGAGCCACAACAGGCCACGGCGGAGTCCCTGAGGGCCACGGCCAAGCCACATCAAGCCACAGTTAAGGGGCCTCAACAAGCTTCTTGAGATCCTGCAGCCCATGGTTGAGAGGCTCGAGAGCTGACAGGAAACCCAGTGGGACAGCGCTGAGACACAGCGGGCTATGGCAGCAGTCTTTGAGAATGTGACCCAGTCACAGAGGATCATGGCTTAGGGGCTCCAGAGCTTGCAGAAAACCCAGCGGGACAGCACTGAGACACAGCGCAATATGGCAGCAGCCCTAGAGAATGTGGCGCAGTCACAGAGAGTCATGGCTGAGGGGCCGCATTTTGAGGAACCCTGTGCATCGCTCCACTATTGAACGGGTGGCAACATGGGCCTCATTATATCAGGTCTCCGCATCAGTCTCAGGCCTTCACACAGGCATCATCAGCCAAGTCCGAAGCAGGTACCACCTGTTCCCCCACGAGCCATCCTTGCACCCTGGGCTCCTCCTCAAAGACCTCCAGGACATCAGAACTCCTCAACATGAAGCTGTCATGCCCGCTGCCGGAGTATCAGGTACAGATGTGTATGATGTTCACACACCAACTGCACATTGATTGAAAGGAAGCCCTTTCTGTTGATGAATTTTCCTGGATTCTTCACCGGGGCCTTGAGGGCGACATGGGTGCAGTCTATAGCCCCCTCCATATTTGGCATCCCTGCGTTGGCTGCAAATCCTGCGGCCCGGGCTTCCTGCTCAGCCTGGCCCAGCCAAATTTAATATACTGGCTAGCCCAGACATACAGGGCATCCGTGACGTCCTTTATACACTTGTGGACGGATGGTTGGAAAATGCCACAAAGGTCTTCACTGGTGGTATGGAAGGACTCAGTGGCATAAAAGTTAAAGGCAGCCATCACTTTCACAGCCACCGGGAGTGGGTACCGCCACCCCCCCCCCCCCCCCCCGCTGCCCCAAAGTGCCAGATCCTGCAACAAATGGCACAGGTGTCGCACTGTCTTCTTTTGGAGCCGAAGCTTCTCCTGCCTCCTTCCCACCCTCGGGGCGAATGGCAGCCATATCCTGTCTTCAACAGCCATCTCCCTCTACTTCTGTGAGTGATAAGGCCTGGATCTCCTCCACCTGCAATTCGTACTCTTGCTCCTCCTCCTCAGTTCCAGCAGCAACCAAAAGAGCAGCAAGATCAATGGGTTGCACTGCAAAAGCCATCTCGTCACTCTGAAGAGGGGGGGTGGGATTTGGGGAAGGGGAGAGACATATGGAGAAGTTAAAGAACACTACTCGCCCCCAGTTCAGCAACACACACTCCCCATACCCCCCATCATAGACCCCCAGCAACACACACTCCCCATACCTAGCCCCCCACACAGTTCCCCAGCAACACATACTCCACATACCCCCCATCATAGACCCCCAGCAACACACACTGCCCATACCTTCCACCATAGACCCGCAGCAACACACACACCCCATACCCCCTATCATAGACCCCCAGCAACATACACTCCCCATACCCGCCATCATAGACCCCCAGCAACACACACACCCCATGCCCCCCCCATCGTAGACCCCCAGCAACACACAATCCCCATACCCCCCACCATAGACCCCAGCACACACACTCCTCATA